>NC_079441.1:45295901-45550901 GCF_903798145.1 Danio aesculapii | reverse complement strand
GCAGTGCAAATGGCTCAGACAGAAATGGCTCTGTTCAGTATTTGATTGAACTGTGTGTAGAGATTATAGAAATTAGACATGCGCATAATGTAATGATAGTTAGTGTTAAATCTATTCTTAATAAAGGCAAATTATGAGGTAACACTTAATAGTGTGAACAATGCATAGATTCTCAGCTTTGTGTGTGTATGTGTGCACTGTCTAATCATATTGTATATTTAATGAACAGACAGATTTGGCTTTTTCCCTTTCTCTCACGTAGTTTTATGTAAGAATGTTGCTTAATTAAATTAATTTTATTAAAATGCAATAATAAAATGCTGTACTCAATTTGAATATTTTTAATAAATGTAATTTATTCATATTATTTAAGCTGAATTTTCACGTTTCAGCATCGTTACTTCTGCCTTCATTGTCAATTGATCCTTCCTAAAATAATCTAATAAGCTGAATTGACTTTAGTTACAAAAATAAACCCTATTAAATTATTTTAGGAAAATCCATTTATCTTTTAAAATCACAACATTACGTTTTCATTGTACATTTGATTCAGATTGGAAAGCAGAAAATACAATTTATATTAAAAAATCTGAACAAATCTAGAATGTAATATTTAAAACTATTACACTTTGATCTGGTTTGCTAAGAGTTGCTCCAGGATCTAAGATGGTGTACCAGCTTGTCTTCAGCCTCATCGTCTGGCAGTACAACAGATTAATCATCTAGAACAGCTTGGACCAGCTAATTACCACAAATGACCTGTTTGGTTCAGCTGGTAATAACATAATTATTTCATCGGAAGCAGGTCTCAGTCGGACTTGTCTGTAGAGTGCAACAGGATTGCTGAATATACAATAGTGTATTTAAATCTAAATGCAATAATTACAAAAAGAAAAATGAATATAAACATTCAGTATCCACCACACTTGCATACTTTATTTGATGCTACTTTGTTATTCAGGGTTAGTTAACATTTTCCACCATATATACAGTAACCTTGTGCTTTAGAATAGCATCAGGTTGTAAGCAGATGTCCAGGCTTTACATTTTATATGGTATATTAAGTAATTTAACATGTCTAATGTGTTTAAGTTATCACCTTTTGAAACTAAAATGATTAATGAATAAAAATGAATAATAAAAAAAACACAAACAAAATATAATAAATCTAAAAAATATCCAGGATTATACAGTCACCGGCCACTTTATTAGGTACATCTTACTTTTGCCTTTAGAACAGCCTTAATCTGCCTTCATGGCATAGATTCAACAAGGTACTGGGAATATTCCTTAGAGTTTTTGGTCCATATTGCCATTACAGCATAACGCAGTTGCTGCAGATTTGTCGGCTGCACATCCATGAAGCAAATCTCCCGTTCCACCACATCCCAAAGGTACTCTATTGGCTTGAGATCTGGCAGGATGACTCCATGCTTTCATGTTGTTGACGGCAAATTCTGACCCAACCATCTGAATGTTGCAGCAAAAATCGACTCCTCAGACCAGGCAACGTTTTTCCAATCTTCTATTGTCCAATTTTGGTGAGCCTGTGTGAATTGTAGCCTCAGTTTCTTGTTCTTAGCTAACAGGAGTGGCGCCCGGTGTGGTCTTCTGCTGCTGTAGCCCATCTGCCTCAAAGTTTGATGTGTTGTGCGTTCAGAGATGCTCTTCTGCATACCTCGGTAGCAACAAGTGGTTATTTGAGTTACTGTTGCCTTTCTATCAGTTGGAACCAGTCTGGCCATTCTCCTCTTACATTAACAAGGCATTTGTGCCCACAGAACTGCCGCTCAATGGATTTTTTCTCTTTTTCTGACCATTCTCTGTAAACCCTAGAGATGGTTGTGTGTGAAAGCCCCAGTAGATCAGCAGTTTCTGAAATACTCAGACCAGCCCGTCTGACACCAACAACCATGCAACGTTCAAAGTCACTTAAATCACCTTTCTTCCCCATTCTAATGCTCTGTTTGAACTACAGCAAATCGCCTTGACCGTGCCTACATTCTTAAATGTGTTGAGTTGCTACCATGCAAATGACTGTTTAGAAATTTGCTTTAACCAGCAGTTGGACAGGTGTACATTATAAAGTGGCTGGCGAGTGTATACTGTATTAATTCATAACACTAAACCATACAATACAATCAACATATTGCATTTATTTATAAACATCATTAAGTTTTAAAATGGTTGTGGAGCTTACAAGACTGTGCATGATTTAGCTCTTCCCCTTCTATCAGATTTTTTTCCAGTTGAAATCTGTAGAAAACAATGACTTGGGGTATAGCTAGAGCTGATTGTATTATTCCTCTTAGAAAAAAATATTTTGGTCAAGCTTGTTTTTCTTTTAAAGCATCACATCAGTAGAATTTGATACCACAATCTGTTAGAGAATGTGAACCTTTTACAGTAAGTCTTTTAAGTGTAATTTTAACAAAATGGCTTCTTAATAATCAACATTGTGAACACTAGGCTTTTTGGTGTTGTTGTTGTTTTGGTTGTTTTCTGTTGTTTATTTGAGTATTGTTTTTAGTTTGAATTTGTATTTATTTTGGTTTAGCCTTTAATATCTGGCAAATCAACTACCAATGAAAACTAGTCTTTGGGCTAATTTGGTTACATTTACGTATTTGGGGAATGTTGACTAATGTGTACACAGTCCCTTGTTGTAAAAAAAGACATACATTTGAAATCAGAATTATTAGCGTACCTTTGAATTTTTTTTTCTTTTTTAAATATTTCCCAAATGATGTTTAAGAGAGCAAGGAAATTTTCACAGTATGTTTGATCATATTTTTTCTTCTGGAGAAAGTCTTATTTGTTTTATTTTAGCAAGAATAAAAGCAGTTTTTAATTTTTTAAAAACATATTAATGTCAATATTATTAGCCCCTTTAAAGGGTCACGAAACAGCAAAATACATTTGAGATGTTGACAGTAATATATGTGTCCCACGCTGCTAAAAACACTATTAGGACACATTTATTTCACAAAAAAAAAAAGGTTGTTTTTGCATTTTTTTTAGCGAATTCCTTCTTACGATTTGAAACAAATTTTTGAAGCTGCATTACTGTGATTAAATCCTTGTGTGTAATCCAGCGTGGAGAGTAGATGTCTCTACCTGCGAGTACATCGTGACGTCTCTGAGTGTGCAGCATTAATTCATGAGAAAGACTTGGTTCAAATCCAATCAGCGCACTCTATTGTGAATGAGGTGCAACTTCATTCATTTGCATGATAGCTTTGAAGAAAGTTTTTACCTGCTACAGTTTTCAGATGGCAGAGAGACGCCATGTTGTGTTGCCAAAACAAGTGGAAGAACAAGATTTTGGAGACATGAGTCGTCAGTGTTTTGTTTATAAATGTGCTGCATCGAAGGTTTTGTTTTCATTTCCCCGCTATGAGAGCACAGCTGGACTCACGTGTGGATTACAATGCACGCAACATGCAACAGAAATATGTTTGTAAGGAATATTTTTACCTGAGAATGACACGGTTTCAGTTGGTGTTGATTGTCCTGTCTCTACAGATTTGGTGTTCTGTTTTCTTTGTTTATTGTTTATTCAGGTGGCAAAGTTAGTTTGTATCGTCAGCAGTACTCTTTCAGTTTTTTAAAGACATACCTTTCAAAATGATTTAGTTACTAAGTACAGCATTTCAGCATGCATGAAAAGTTCCTGAATGAAAGTGAAAGTGCCAAACTGCAGTTAAAGTCGAAAATGTTTTAATTTGGCAAATAATTCGATTACTGTTGTCCATGTAAACACAGTCACTGTCTTTTTCCCCGGCGTCTGTGTTTGTTTTGCCTCTGTGAAAATCAGTGCGTGCTCAAACGGAAACTCCCATTTTTATGCAAACTCTTCCCTCTTTCCCTCCCGAGATTATAATTCTGACTTCAACTGTATAACTGAGAAAAAAAAAGAAAAACTTTGGGACACTAGCCACAGGGTCACATGATGTGTTTACACAACACTATACACTAATAATAATAATAATATTTAATAATAATAATAATAATAATACGAATACCAATATTAATAATAATAATAATAATAATAATAAACATTACAATAACTGATTGTTTGTTTGTTTGTTTGTTTGTGTATTTATAAACCAGTGAATGAATAAGAAAACTATCAGTTATTAGTACATAATTGCAGTAAAAAATAAATAAATAAATAAATAAATAAATAAATAAATCTTTCATTCCTTCATTCATTCATTTTATTTACGGCTTAGTCACTTTATTATTCAGGATCACCCCAGCGGAATGAACCGCCAACTTATCCAGCACGTTTTTTATGCACCGGATTGCCTTCCACCTGCAACCCATCACTGAGAAACACCCATTCCTCTCTCATTCAGACACATACACTACAGACATGTCTTTGGACTAAACCAGAGCACCCAAAGGAAATCCACGCCAACATGTGGAGAACATGCAAACTCCACACAACCAGCAACCTATTTGCTGTGAGGTGACAGCGCTACCCACTGCACCGCCCTAAATAAATATATAAATGAATAAACAAATAAATAAATAAATAAATAAATAAATAAATAAATAAATAAATAAATAAATATCAGTCAGACACAAGTTACATTTCTAATGGTGCGTTTACACAACAATATGCACTATTAAAAGCATTATGCATTAATAACTGATAGTTTGTTTATTTATTTGTTTATTTATTAATGAGTAAATGATTTAACAAACTATCAGTTTTTAGTGCATAACTGCTGTTATAAATAAATAAATGAATAAATAAATAAAAATCACCAATCAATCAACCTCTTGTTCAATTGTTCATTCAATCATCCGTTCAATAATTTGTTCAATCGTTCATTCTCTAAAGCATTTGATTCGAATCTTTTGTTAGAGTTTCTGTGGGTTTTCCAGGTGTTCTCTGAGGCTGATTAGACGTTGAAGCTTGATCACTTATTATGCACATCAGCGATGTCAGTCAAATTAAAGCATTTTCATAATGACAAAGACCCTTGTGATAATTACTAATGACTGTTACCTTTGATTGTCTCCTGACATTTATAAGGCAATCAATCACGAAACATATGTGTCACACTTTACCTGATTTCCCACATTTGCTGAACTCACCCTAATAACTTCCATTACCAAGTCGTTAACAATCATTACGTTATTCCTATGAGATAAGTTGTTCACTCAAAACTCAAACATGATTGCATATTTAATGATAATTTTAATAAACTTTCAGCACGTTCAGAACTATTTGAATACATTTAAATAAGGTGATCTGAGCATTATAAAATTATAAGATTCTTATGTTATTATTTAAAGTTTTAGTATGAAGTGTTAACAATATTGAAGATACATTAAGTCACATTGCTATAACATTTATTGTCAATCTAAAAAGGACAACCATCAAACAGACTAAATGAAAATTGTTGTTTTTCTAAACTTCAGCCCTGTCTTCACCCTTTCCTTCTGAGCCCAATTAAGAGCCTTAATCAGCTAACGACTTTGGCGCGGCCCGTTAGAGGGGAATTAAGCAGGTAGAAATGATAGGGTGAGGAGGAAGGCAAAATGCTGAGGAGACTGTTTGAGCATCTCTAGTGTAAAATTAAAAAGGAAAGAAAAGCGATTAAAAGAGAACAAGCTGGAGCAGAATGAGGGCTAGCACTCTTTAGAGGCACTGAATTAGCCAATCATACACACACACACACACACACACACACACACACACACACACAATCCTGAAATTAATATGGTGAGCCTCCTCAAAGTGGCAGTATGAAAACTGAATGTTTCAAGTATGAAAATGAGTTTAATATTGTATATTGTGTATTTAGAAAGTTAAAGAGAGAAAGGTTGCAACATCACTTTATTACAATTAAAATAATATCAATGATTTTCAGTAAAAAAAAAAAATAATAACAATATTTAGTAAGTAAGTAAAGTGTATTTATACAGCGTATTCATTGTGTATGGCCATACACCCAAAGCACTTCACAATTATGAAGGGGGTCTCTACACACCACCACCAGTGTGCACGCTCCAAAATTTTTTTTTTTTACTTGTTCAAACTACTTATTTAAGTTCATTGGGAGAACTTAATTTTTTATGTTCAATGCACATACATTTGTTAAAAGTGTTAAGTTAACCTGATTGATTTGTGTTGGGACAGCATGAATGAATTGTGTGGAACCCTGCATTTTCTACAGTGCAGCGTTCACTTGGATGGTGCTACGCAGCCACAGGACAATGGCACCAGTGCACTCACCACACGCACAAGCTATTGGTGCACCGTACAACCCAAAAAGTTAAGGTAACTCAAATGGTTTGTTGCATTCGGTTTCCTCAAATGGTTTAAGTTCAAAAACTAATCCTAATGAGTACTGTGAACTTAATCCATTTGAGTAAACGAACAATTTGAGCACAGTAAATGAAGGGAACTCTAACCAACTGAGTACTGTAAAACCCAATAAGTTAAGGCAACTCAAACCATCTGAGGAAACCGATTGCTACAAACCATTTAAAGGGCACCTATGGTGAAAAAAACTACTTTTCAAGCTGTATGGACAGACATGTGTGTAGGTATAGTGTATAAAGCCAACAAGCCGTACCAACAATTATACCAACAAGACAGGACGTGTGCAAAGCAACTGGGAATCAAAGGTCTGTTCAGTTTGCTAGGATCATCAATCATCATCAAATGTGATCAAGAGTGAGTTTTACAACTTTAAAATGTTTTAAAACAGAGCATGTGTGTAATTAATTACAGCGATTTACTTCAGCTTTACTTTATCACCACAGCCACATGTCAGGACTATTATGAAAGAAGACACTTCAATCCCGGTTTGTGGATGTTAAATCAGGTTTACTTTGTGCATTAACATAAGGGATATTTATACAGCAGTGGATATTAATCTGTATCCTATAACTTATGCATGGAAAAAGAGTGCAAAGGAAACGAGTGCGCTGTCTGTGTGTGTGCGTGTCTGCGCTGTGTATGTGTATCTGTGTGTGTGCGCGTGAACTATGTAACGACATTGTGTGTGACTCATCGTTGCAAATCCACAACAAAAGCATCAAATACTAATTGGTAAAGTTCTTACTGAAGTATTTCTCACAAACGCTACGTGAGATCTTCTTCCTTTATGTCTGTCTGTTGTCTGAATCTGCCGAGGGAGGAGATTAAGGCACGCAGAAAGGCATGTAGAAACGGTGGGTGGGGAGGACTAGCCTTAAAGGCGCTGTACAACAAAACCGCAACCTGATTAAAAAAGGTATAAAAAAAAGAAACTTATAAAAGGTATAATAAAAAAAAAAAAAATAAATAAAAAAAAAATAAATCGGATGAGTGTTTAGAGCTGAAACTTTACAGACACATTCTGGAGACACAAAAGACTTAACTTAAATCTGAAAAAAGGGGTAACCTAGGTGCCCTTTAAGTTAAAAAAACTAATCTATATGAGTACTGTGAACTTACTCCATTTAAGTTGAAGTAATGAGGTATTTAATTAACTTATCATTAACTTCAACACTGAGTTCAAAACTCTTTTCAAATGAGAAGAATTAACTTTAAGTCAATTTTGAGTTAACTACACTCATTTCATTTGATAAAGTTGGCTGTAGGGTTTTACAGTGTGGAGTGAAGAGACAATGATAGAGCCAATTCGATGATGGGGATGATTGGGAGGCCATGATGGGTAAGGGCCAGTGGAGGGTATTTGGCCAAGACACCGGGGTTATACACCTACTCTTTATGAGAAGTGCCATGGGATTTTTCAATGACCACAGAAAGTCAGGATCTCAGTTTAACGTTTCATCCAAAAGACAGCACTCACTGACAGTATAGTGTCCCCTTCACTATACTGGAGCATTAGGACTCACACAGACTGCAGATTGAGTGCCCCCTGCTGGCCCCACTAACACCACTTCCAACAGTAACCTAGTTTTCCCATGCAGTTTCCCATAAGGTACTGACCAGACTCAGCCCTGCTTAGCTTCAGTGAGTAACCAGTCTTGGGTTGAAGGGCGCTTTTTCTGCAACTTTACAACTTTAACTTATCTAAACACAAAATTGTAACAGACTGTGTAAAAGAACTTGCATTACGTTATAATATCATTCATTTTCCTTCGCCTAGTCCCTTTATTCATCAGGGGTTGCTATAGCGGAATGACCCGCCCACTTATCCAGCATATGTTTTACAACAGCGGATGCCTTTCCAGCTGCAACCCAGTACTGGGAAACATCCATACACACTCGTACACTACGGCCAATTTAGTTTATTCAATACACCTATAGTGCATGTCTTTGGACTGGGGAAACCAGAGCACCCGGAGGAGACTAACACAGGGAGAACATGTAAACTCCACACAGAAATGCCAACTGACGCAGCCAGGACTCGAACCAGCAACCTTCTTGCTGTGAGGTGACAGTGCTAACCACTAAGCCACCGTGTCGCCTCATTTATTTTATCAAAAATCTATTAAAAATCTGTATTTTACAAGTTTAAAGAAAACACTTTCTACATTTTTGTCAATGCACTAATCAATTGTTCTCTTTTAGTGACATAAATAGGCATCTTTGATTGACAACTATCAACTGACACTTCTGCTTAATCCTTTTGGTATACATAAAGCCACATATTTTCAAGGAAACCAGACATAAAAAGAGATCGTTCTAGTAAGTCACATATGGGTTTTATTCATTCATTCATTTTCTTTTCGGCTTAGTCCCTTTATTAATCTTGTGTCGCCACAGCGGAATGAACCTCCAACTTATCCAGCGTATGTTTTAACACAGCAGATGCCCTTCCAGCTGCAACCCATCACTGGGAAACATCCATAGACACCCATTCACACACATACAATTTTAGCCTACCAAATTCACCTGTACAGCATGTCTTTGGACTTGTGGGGGAAACCGGAGCACCCGGAGGAAACCCACGCAAACACGGGGAAAACATGCAAACTCCACACAGAAATGCCAACTGACCCAGCCGAGCCTCGAAACAGCGACCTTCTTGCTGTGAATTGAACGTGCTACCCAATGTGCCACCGTGCAGCCCCATAGGGGTTTTTAACATTTCATAATACATGAAGTCATGAAAAAGTCTCTCTTTGTTGATTCACGACATCAGCCATATGCAATAATCTCAATTGCAAATCCAGTTTTCTTAACCAAAGTTGACTTGTGTTTATAGCTCTCTATTCTGATTTTTCAACTGTTTCAAGAAGAGTTTTTTCCAGAATTTGTCAAACTTATTCTTTTTATATTTTTAGTTATATATATTTTTATTACTACTATTTATATTAAACATTATTATAATATATTATTATTATTATTAATATTGTTGTTGTTGTTGTTGTTATTATTATTATTTGTAATTATATACTTTTTGATTAGTATACAAAAATAAATGTAAGTGAAACGAGAAGAGAATTTTTGAGACTTTTAAAACTTTATGATGCATTACTTTCTCCTTTAAAAAGAACACATGCTCTCAGTTTCAATTGATTAGAAACTACTCTTGAGATTCTCTGAAGCTCCTTAATCTAATAGGAGCAGATAAAGTAATAATAATCAACACTGAATAAACAACACAAAAAGACTGACATTAATTAACACACAAATAATCTCACTGAAACAGAAGAAAAAGCCAAAGTCTAATTTATTACAGTGTAATTGATCTTTCTCACAAATCTCTTTGTAATTGGACAGTAGCCATGTCAGACGAAATGAATAAATAAAATAAATAAATAAATAAATAAATAAATAAATAAATGAAATAAATAAATAAATAAATGTTTTCAATTGTGGTTTAAACAATTTCTGATTCAATTATTAAGGCATGCCAAAATACAGTTGGATTGAAAATTGCATCTGGATTGTTCTGCACATATGCAATGATATAGAAATTACATAATGAGATATGATGCATAGAATAAACAGTTGTTTCTGAACATAATAGTGTCAAAAATGACTGTAGTGTCATTTCAGACTTTTCCTCTGTCTGTAAAGTGGTGCAGCATGATGTTGCTTCAGATTTTCATCCACATATGGCATGTTTTGTTCATGGGACAGAGCATTGTTACTGCTGTATACAAATATAGATACCATCACATGCAGCTTCATGCCCTTCGCCAACAAGATAAAAAATAAGTCTACTTTTTAAAAAAGCATATACACAGGAGGCCTGACTACATCTTCTGAGAAACTCGATGTCAAAACAGCAAATAGATTGTGAAGCTTCAGTCATAAAAATGCACTTAATGATCACTTTCTTTAATGTTCACGTAAAAATTAGGTTTGGATCAGATAGAATGATTTCAAAATGTATTTAAATGTAAAATAATGTTTTCTAGTTGTATATATTTTACTGTTATTATCTTATTCTAATTTTGGTTTAATGTAATACAAAATAATCAACTTCAGTATCCTTTAACATACATCTAAAAATTTGAACCACCTTTATTTATAAGCTTAAAACTGCAACAAGTTTTTTCAACTTCTTTTTTATTTAGGCGTAACAAATTGATCATATTAGAATTTTCACTATTTCATTTGTGATTTTTGTGTAATCATACAGTGCTGCACAGAAGTAATGGTAAAACATAAGCTCTAAGCTACAAAGAATACATTGTGTGATTCCACAATTGTGTTTATAACATCATTACAATGTTTCATAATCATAATTTTTGTGCGTTTCTGCTGCATCAATGCAACATTGAACACTTTCCATAACTGCACCTCCACATATCTGAAGGCGTTTGACAAAATCAACCATATCTTATTTTGAACACAACTGATATTTCATGGGAATTGTGTTCGTTGTCATCTCTCTGGGTGCGCGGTTTCATATTCTATTGAATTCTGTTATGCTCGCAACCCTGTTATGAAGACTTTAATGCATCGACGACGAGTGTAACTAACCCGTTTTCCTCCCTCTCGGGCTCGTCTTTCTTGCTTGTTTTGCGAGCGGGAGGAGGAGGAGGCTGCTGGAGTTTGCTGAGAGTAGCTTTAACTTTTGCCAGGGGCTTTAGCAGCCATAAAAAAAAAAAAAAAAAAAAACGGGCCCGGGTTAAAACAGCGGCTGGCTAATCTCTTCATATCTGCCGAGGCCCATTCTGCCTGACGCCGTGGGGTGCCACGCTCTCATTCTCATGCTCTGTATTTCACTTCACCTATTTTCTCCCCCCCTCCATTTTGGACGGCTCCCAAAACAAATCAAGCTCATCTTCTGGTGACTGCATGGGAGAGGAAGAGTGAAGAGGGTGTGATGCTGGAGCTCTTTCTCCATCTCCAGGCCTCAAGCAGTCAGCATCTGGTAGCCCCCCGAATTGGGCTAGTGAGTGTGTGTGTGTGGCGCCGTGAGCTTAGGACACACACTGGCAGCGTTTGAACGACAATAAAGACGCACACTCTCTCTCACACACACACACATACACACAGAGTGTAGCGCTGTACGTCTGAGTGATGGCTAAAGAGACAGCTGGTGTGTACTCAGCCAAAGTTCCTCAGCCAAACATAAGCTTGTCCGACCTTCAGAGGTCTGGCAGAGGAGCTCGCGTTCTGGGCATTCTTTACTGACAACTCGCAAAGACAGCTCCTCGCGCTCACCTATGCCATAATAACTCAAACCATTACTCTCCCTGGATCTATCATGTCCTGATGAGGTTTATGGCAACTTTGTTTATTTCTCTGGCTGTGTTTGTATGTTTGTCATCACATTCTCCGTCTCAGTTCATCAAGTTTCGACAGCACGGAGGAGACGGCTGGGCTATGAGTGTAAATCAGCGAGTGTGTGGGTGTGTGTTTGTGAATATGTGTGTTCTTTCATGTCAAAGCAGGTATGAGGTTGTGAATGTGTGTGTGCTCGTGTCCAGGTGTGTGTGTGTGTCTGTTTGAGACATTGTGAACGCTGAGAAGGGCTGAGTGTTTTCTGACGCCTGTCACACTGGAACAGGAAGGTGTCATCAGCCCAGGCCTCAGAGCTGGAGCCCGTCAGCCAGCCGGACCTGAACACCCTGATGAGCTGACAGCCGGCACAGCACAGGCCTGTCTCAGGCCTCCCAGAGAGAGAGAAAGCACCTGCAACCAGCCATCTACCTGTCTGTCTGACTGACTCTGGGATACACTTGATACAATGTACATCCACAACTAACCGCGGCCCTCTTTGAGTTTTCCGGGTGTCTGTGTGTGTGCATGTGTGTGAGTGTGTGAATGTCTCGGCTTCTGCCTCTTCTCACTCTTAACTTCTGAATTCTTCTGTGAAGCTCCTGAAGCTCAATATGTCATTTGTTTTTACAGGTATGTCACTATAATATAATATAATATAATATAATATAATATAATATAATATAATATAATATAATATAATATAATATAATATTCTGAGTAAGGTGTATGTTCGGTCCGAACATTACAATAGGCTTTCCTACCTGTCTTTCAAAATATTTAATTGCATACCTCTGTGCAACCTGTTTGCGCAAGAAAGGATTAGATCACTGGCACATTTACAGGTACAGTTCAGACAGAGAGCGGCAGGCAAACATCAACTAGCTACCTTTTTTTAGGTTTGGTATTGTAATAACCATGTTATGAATGCAAACAAGACGAGTGAAGTACCAAATGCAACTTAATTATAATGGAGGATGCTCAACAGGCAGGGGGTGAAACGGGAGCAAACAGTAATAGAGATAATCCAATAGATTAGTGCACTCAAGAGGCGGAGATTGGGCAGGAGGCAAACAACCAGTAATGCAAAAGACATTCCAAAATGGAAGGCGACCGAAACAATCGGTAGAGCGTTAACGTCTATATAGGATACACGGCCAGGCGGAAGGGCAATATGCACATCAATATAGCAGCATTTTTATGACACTGTATTACAATAATTAATATTTTTACAGTGCTGTGACGTTGGGTTAGGGGTATACGTTAGAAAATACAATTCATTGGTTAATTTAATAGATAACATAAATAATACTCGATACAACTACTGTTTTTACATACTGTGACGGTTAGGTTTAGGGTTGGGGTGGGGGTAGACATTAATAAAATACAATAAATAGAAAATTGAATAAATAATTATTTTTGTTAACTTCCAGCCACAACCATATCTGATCTAGCAACAATCTGGTAGAACACACAACTGTGATAAATAACTTTGCAAGAATGTGAGAGGAAGTTGTGCTTATATAGTGTATGTGTGTGTGATGTTCTGCAGCTGTGTGTATAATCAGAGTCTGGATAAACTGAATCAGGTGTGTGGGGCGAAGCTTAATGTTATAGTATGATAGTTTGTGCAGTTCATTTTTGATGTGGGAACTGTACTTTAGGCTGTACTATAAAGTTTTTTCTCCAGTAAATGTTATGCACAACATAGACTCATTCTGAAAATGTAGCCCTATATACATGTCCGGAGATCGCAAATTATATAGCCAGAAGTACGTATGGCTGCATTTTGTCTTTAAAACGAATCCTACGGCGCGGTATGAAGCTGTTTATTTTCATGCTTATGAGCTGCTCGCTTACCTCCAAATGGACATCATTCTCGCTGTTACCAGTTTGTCCAGTAGATCACCATGTATGTCGGCGGACTTGAGATGGAGAGAGGAGTTGACCACGACCACGGGGTTCGAGTCCGGTAAAGAACGGTTCCATAAAGCAGGTAAAACAAAAGCTAAAAAATAAAATAAACAGTAAAGTAAATAACAGTGTGAAAATGTGGTAAAATCTGAAAACATGGTAAAAACCAGGCGAGGGTTTTTCTTTTTCTGGATTGCTTTTAAAAACTGTGGGTTGGATTTAGGTGTGAGGGTAGACGGGTCAATAGGTGCTTTTGAAAACACTATTGGTTGGGTTTAGGGGAGGAGCGTGGGGGGGGGGGGGGGGGGGGGTACGTCGATCGGTCAGTCAGTCAGTCAGTTAGTCAGTCAATAGCAGAGATTGGTGGATTGGTGGTTTTATGCGAGAAGAGCAGGCGTGAATGGCACTCGCAATAGAAATTTGAGATCTGAAAAAGCATACACAGCACCCTCTAGTGGGTTTTCAAAAACAAAAACTGCTAAAAATTTACCTCCTGGGATGTATTTGGTGCTTTCCAGAAATTTATATAGCTGTACATTTTCAGAATGAGCCTGGGTTGGTTACTTCATGTACAGCATTGGTGTGATGTCTAGCGCGCTTTCATGAGGCATAGTTTTTGGTAGGGATTTGCAGAGTGGAACATAGGTTTTCAGTTCTATCTGGCTAATGTTAGCATTTTCCAAGATCTCCTTTAATTTCTGAGTTCTGTGAGGAAGCTCAATGTAATTTTTACAAATGTCAAAACAAATGAATAATGTAAATAAATTAAACCATTTTCAGAGACCTAAAATGTATGAAGTCCATTGAATTTGACAAAACCAATAAACTTTTAACCAACAAAATCCTAGTGAAGTATGCAAACAGATAACCTTTCTAGAACTAAATTCCATACATGTTTACTTTACTTTGCTATTACTTTTAACCAAATAGTTTTAATGTAATGTAATGTTATAATATAATATAATAATATAATATAATATAATATAATATAATATAATATAATATAATATAATATAATATAATATAATATAATATAATATAATATAATATAATATTCATTCAATTTCTTTTTGGCTTAGTCCGTTCAAGGGTCACCACAGTGGAATGAATAATATAATATAATATAATTACTATAGGTAATGTAAAATGAAATGAAACAAATGCATTTTATTTTTATTTGTTTTATCAATCAATGATTAGTAAATTGGTAAACTAGATATTTATTTGATATTTATAACTGGCTCCAGGGTCATTTTTAATGGATATATTACATGTTTTAAAGTTTTAAAGCAATTTTCATTATTTATTTGCATTTTAAACAATATGCTAACGTTTAAAACCCACTCAGCTTATTTAATTGATGGATTAAATTGAATAAATTAACATGTTTTATTATACATTTTTTACACAAAGGATATCACTACAATACATTTGACATAAATAAGCTGATATTATAAATTATCTGTTTTTTTCTGTATTTTTTTTATGATACATTAATGATGTGTTTTTGGCAGCAAAATACAGCATTTCAACACTGACAATTTCACATGTTGCAAAATACCCAGGTTGTTTTGTTGCTTTGATGACTGAAATTGTCATGTTTACAGATGTTCAAGCCCATTGAGATCACACATGCTCAACAATTTCTGTTCCGCGAGCCAGCGAAGTCAAAATTTAGGAATCAAAAATGCTTTATGGCATCGTCGTGTTAAATTATCAAACAAGACGTTTTCTCTCGCTGCAGCCGCGCTCCCTTGGGTCTTTGTTAAAACTGACATTACCCACGATGCTCAGCATTGCTGCCTCTGTGCTCGCCTGTATTACGCTCATTTTCTGGGTGGCAATAAATATTAGAATAAACTGCACTAAAGCGAGGCTGGTCAGGGCCTCTGTTTCCCGTCTGCTCCGGTTGCCGCAGCAGATGAGTGACAGACAAGCCTATGGGGGGCTGGATTAGATGAGGTGACAGAGGGTAAGAAACCAAAGGCCTTGTTTTTTTTTCTTTTTCTTCCCTCTTTTTTTTCTCGTCAAGTAAATTTAGCCTGAGGAAAGATGGACATCATAAAGCTGAGAGAGGAGGAGAGAGGCCCTCTGTGATTGTTGACGCCTGCCAATAAATCAGATTTTTAATTATCGGACACATGACAAGGAGCAGTGACAACGTGTTTTTCCCCCACCTTTGAGACTCATCCAGGCGGTTCACCAGAGAGTCCTCTGTCAACCATAGTCAGAGGGAAGACGACTGACAACACGTGAAAAGACCTTAGAAACATGCTAAAGACAAACACTTACAGTGTCTTGCATTAATATTGGCACCCTTGGAAAATATGAGCAAAAAATGCTGTGAAAATAAAAACAAAAAAGATTGTCTTTTTTTTTATGAGATTTCTTGAAACTCTTTGTGATGATGTACATGTAAGTGACATTGATTGTACAATTTCTTAAAGCATGTCTCAAATAACTTCTGCAGTTCCAGCCTGATCTCACGAGAAAACGTAAGTATTTTACGTTTTGTCAGTTTAGTGGCTAATTCGTACAAATTCGTAAGAGTTCAGTCGTACGAAATTGTACGATTTTAAAAAAGGAGGCGTGGCACCTAACCCCACCCCTAAACCCAACCATCATTGGGGGATGAGCAAATCGTACTAGACTGTACTAATTAGATCGTCCAAATTAGCCACTAAATCAAAAAGTTACGAATTGCTGTGAGATTATGTAGGCAGTTCTCCATCTGTGATTTTTAGAGATGTTTTGGCCACTTAATCATTCAAGATTGAACAAGATGGACATGTCCTCTTCCAGGCTGATTCATAACACTTCCAGTTGATTGGGATTTCTTTAGTTATTGCCATGATGTTAAAAGCAAGCTTTTTTTTCTGGTATTTTCTTATTTATTAAAGGCTCTTCCCATTTCGTGATGTTTAGCAACCTTTTGCGGCAAATCACAGCTCTGTTTTTTTGGTTTTTACAATTTGTGATAAAATACTAACCCAGTCTGACCTATGTGTTTCCTCAAATGTGCAGTCTTGTGAAACACGAGATCATGGTAAGTGTTGGGAGAAACACTTTAGAAAAAAAAAAATGCATTACAGTAAGATTACTTTTTGCTGTTACACATTAGTGTAAAGCATTACTGATAGATTTTCAGTAATATTGTATTTAGTACATTTTAAGTAACACATCAGTTACAATTTTTTCATGATTGATTGATAATACCCAATAATATAAGCACATAAGATAACAAAATAAAAAACACAGTTTAGCTTTTTTTATTTTTTATAGATTTATTAAGTTCTACTTCTGTAGTTATTTTAGCGATTTCAATTTGGAATTAAAGGTGCAGTGTGTAAGTTTGACACCCAGTGGTTGAATTAGTTATTGCACACCTTGTTCAAAACACACGAAAGCCCAGGTGTGTCTGACTGTCGAGCCTAAAGGCTGATTTAAACTATGTTCTAAAGCAATGGCACACGATAAAAGGAATATTTTCCATAATAAAATGAGTTTTGTCCCAACCAACACCTGAAGAAATGAAACGGCTTCTTTTTCTTGCAGCCGAACAACAGAAAACTGACAATGATCACTTCAGGCACACATCATGTGCTTTATTCAGTGTTAAATGCTAATAATGTGAGTTTGAATGGCATTTTACTAGACATGTATTGCCACACTACTGAAAGCAGTAGCAGATCACTTCAGATCTGTGCAAACCAACACATACAGTAGTAATTCAGTGAACATTTAATAACGTTAAAGAGGTTTAATATTAATTAGATTGTAAACCTTACCATGTTATTGGAGTGCACTATTATGTGGTTCTGAATGGCTGTATTTAAATTTCTGTCATGTTTTGTCTGATGCAAACAGCCAAATTGCTTTTCACTGCAAATCTCATCACATAGCGTGTTGTTAGGACAGGGGACTACAATGCAACCTGCTCACCTAATGTTTACGTTCGTAATAATTATATTATTTGCTAATTAATAGCCACCTTATGTGGAACCCTGAATCTGCGTCTCATTTCGGAGTCTGCTACTGTCCACCAGAGGTGGCACTTTGCTTCGCAAGCCTTCCTGACTGAATGAATCACATACATGGTTTTTCACCAAGGCAATCCAGGGTGCCGAAATATAATTGGCTAAACTGGCATTGGGCAGGTTTAATGACCAAAACAAAGACAGATGTTTGGGCATGGAACGCACATTTTCAAAGCAGAATATCTGACGTCAGCATTGTTTTCTAAATTTTTCAGAATAAGAATGTTCACTTAGCATGTTTCTTACACTGAAAAAAGTGTTGCATGCAAAACTGTTGCAAACTATTTATTTGTTTTGAATTTAAACAAACAAATTAAATTAAGCAATGTTCAACTTGATTTGTTTGTTTAAATTCAGCCCAAATAAATTGTTTACAACCACTTAACGTAAACAAATAAAGTAATTCCAAGAAATCATCTTTGAATAATTTTTTTCAGTGTATCTACAAACATAATATGGAATTTCTATGCTTTAGAAGAGTCAAAAACTTACATACAGCACCTTTTACTTGGACAGCACTAGTAATGGCTGAACAATTTCCTATCCCCAGTCACATACTGTAGATTTAAATGTAAAAACATAAACCCCAAATGTATAGAAATTCCAATAATTGTCACGCATATGTGTATATTTTGATATAGCTTTGTGATTTGCAATTGTTCTCAATCAGAACAGTTTTGTTGTAGTCGTTTTTAATAGTTTAATCAAAATATATAGGTTTACTACATTTTTTTACAGCCTTATTTGCTCATATTTAACAAGGATGCCAGTATTAGTGGAGTATAATGTAAAAGTAAAATTAGATGTGTTATGTGGCCAAACTGAAGACCTCATGCAGGACACGAGCACACCGGGGAGCAACTCTGTTTCATGACCAGTGAGGGAACATGCATTTGACATTTATTCCCATATGTCTATTGATTATGTGACAGCAGCAATTTGTTTTCCCTGAGGAATTTCATTACTAACCATGATATTGGCTAAATCCAAGGAAATGTGGTTTTAGACTGTAAGCTAGCAGCAAATATGATCTCAGCTGCACAAGCTTTACATCAGAATTTGTTGCTCCCGCAAGCGGGGGGTTCAACATCTACACCGCGCAGAATGTGAATTTTATGTAAGTCGCTCTGTGTAGATTCAATAACTCTTGTAAAAGCCCATTGGCTTGCCATTTCATCTGGTACACGGCAGAAAAAAAGGTATATTCACTGCAAGCTCAAAACCTCAACGTGGAAAACCATTGGGCTGTTGAATCGCATCCAGGTATCTGTCACGAGGCACATGTGTTTGTATTTTTGATCGGTTTTACATTACCTCCTTAAGAAAAGCTTATCGTGTGCTGCATATGTAGTTATGTCATGTCAAAGTAATGTCTTCTGAATTGCAAGCGTGTCCTCATGTAAAGGTCTTTGTAAAAAACAACATAATCGGAGAGCAAATTTCAAACAGAACTTGATGCAATAGTCCATTAATCTAAGTGTGCTGTAAGTGTCTAGTCCTCACCACAACAATCTAATATCTTTCGCGATGTAGCCACTAAAACTTAATGAATCAAGCAACAGTCAAACCACAGACATCGTTTTTTGGGGGGTGTTCATTTATCATTGCGGTTTATTCTGTTTCACACCGAAATCCATATAAATAACTTTGTTTGAGGCCTCTTGGACTAATGAGCTGCCAGTTTTAATGAACACCCCCTTAAAGCTCTCTGTCACAACTTACTCAAGTTTTTGCCATAGTTCTAGAAAGTACCATGAATGAAAAAAAAATGAAATAAATATTATATTATATTATATTATATTATATTATATTATATTATATTATATTATATTATATTATATTATAGTTACAATTCATTGCTCCCGGCAATAAATAAATAAACAAACTAACAATACAAATGTAAATGCATTTACACACCCAATTCAATTTAAAATTAAATACACATTTGGTTAATATTTAAAACATTATTTGTCCGATGGGATCATTTCAATGTATATACTATTATTTATTTGTATCTATGCAAAACAAATAATATAGCCATCATTATGTCTATTATACTGTAAGTCCATAAAAGTCACAGCTTTAGATATTTTTGTTCGAACACAAAAACACTCCAACATTCAAAGGACAATTTAATAGTAATAAATGATGACGTTATGTTTATGATGTAATAAATTATGATGGTATGTATAATTGTAAGCAGCAATTGAAGTACCACTGTACCTTTTTTTTTTTAAAGTAGAATAGCTAAATATTCTACAAATACACATTCATCTGACCATCTCTGTTTTCTGTTATTCTCAGTTTGCTGTTGACACAAGGTCCTCACACTAGATCACCTTGTTGTATTTCCCCCAGATGCTGATGGCATATTAGTTAAACCCTACACCTCCAGACCTATAGACCTCCTCCCTGGTCACCTCATGATGAACTCCATGTTCTGTTTTGTTTTGTACTCAAAACCACATGAAAAGAGTTACAGTATTAGCATGATTTAGATATTTCCATTACAACAATACTCTGATCAAGAATCTATCATGTAAACATAGATTTTTCATTACCTTATCCATTTAACTGCCTGCTCTACCGAGTGGTTGACCATATTTTGACTGTTTTAAATAATGACTGTAATGTCCTTTAAAGAATGACTGTTTTAAATAATGGTTTACACACACAGCATTGTTGGTTTCCAAAAAAATAAATAAATAAATAAATCAAACAAACATTCTGTTGCACTACTACACTTGATTTTGATTTTATTATAAAAAAGAAGAAACAGCTAATGAGATTTGATAGCTTGAATCCATTTCCTTATAATAGCTTTTAATTTTAATAAGCTGAAATGTTTGCTAATGTATTTGCTACTAATGTATACTATTTAATTTATCTTTGGTAAATAATAATTATAAAACATATCATTGACCATTTAACTGTTTATTTACAATAAAACAGCTCCAAATGAACATATTTAGTAATTTGGGGATTTTTAAGCAGGGGAGGGGGGTCCTTTATTATCCCTTATTTTCACATCCCAAAGTTGACAGGTATGAGTTTGACGGTACCAAAATTTGTATACCGCTAAAGCCTAATATGTATTAATTCTGGTACTTTTACCATAAACTGACATATCAAACATTTGGTAGAGATCTTAGAAATTATAAGATGTGTTGTTAAAAAATGTATTGACTGTGTTAACTATCGACATTAGGAATCCATTTTTTTTCTTGCCGCAACAGTCAAAGGGTTAATCTCGTTAAAGTCACACTCAATGTAAACAAATCGAATTAAGGTGTACAATATGCATATTGCAGTTACATTATCAAAATACATAGGTCAAGACATGCATTTAGCAATACTTTTCATCCACTATTATGTATGTGTAAATTGAATGTCAATAATTAAGTTCACTTAAAGCTTTCATGTGTAAAATGAAAAATAAAATACCCAATACTGTATCTGGCACTATAAAAATGCTAACTGTTTTGGAAATCTAGAGGGAAAGTTGGATGACATTATAATACAGTCAATGTATTATAAATGTACAAATAAGTGTTATAAATGTACATGAAAATGTATAATCTAAAAGCAACTCACACAACACCTTGATCATAAATTATTTCGAATAAGCTAAATAACTTGTGTCAATGTAAACATACCCAATGATAACCCATCCACTTCTGAATGGAATGAAGTAAGTCAATTCTGACCTCTACATTCATTTATCCAGAGAAGATCTAACCCCTGACTGGTTTCTCCCACGGTTTTCTTTCCACTTCCATCAATTTACAATCGTCATTGTTGCCTGGCTTGCTTAGTTTCGTTGCTCTACAGTGAATATCTCTACAAAGACATTAGAATTGAACTGAACTCAATCATCACTTGACTAACTAGAACAAAAACAGTATTTTGTGGAACTGAATCAACTAAATTTGTTTCACATCAATGAAACATTATTCTTAATTATCAGTAATTACCTTTTTTTCTCTGTAAAGGTAATTTAGCACAATTTGCATTATATAAAGCATTGTAGATAGATAGATGCATACATACAATTATATGCATATTCATTAAAATGGAAGGTGTTGGAGGTTGGAGAGAGGAGCGGGCCCTTGATAATGTCTCTGGGGGCCCACTAAATTTATGGGCCAACAGAATCATCATAACTTTCCCCCCTAGTGCCGCCCCTGGGCATAAAAGTCTTCGAGCCAACAAGTTTATCTGTAGGATATCTGTGAAAACGCAATCGGAGTGTTCTGTAGAAGTTGTGTAATTATTAATTATAATAAATTGAAAACCAAAATAAACTATTCATTGCATTTTTCGTTTGATAAAAATATACGAAAAAAAAAAAAAAAAAAAAAAAACAATCAAAGGTTGGCTAGTTTATATTAATGTGTTTTAATAATAATAAAAATATGCTTAGCCTATTTAAGTTTAACAGCTATATACGCCACCAATAGGCAAGCCATTCAAAAATACTATTTTACTGTGTACTGGGTTATAATGTATATTTTACAATAAAACTAAATGTAGCATGTCTCGCTGTCATTTAAAACATGCAATTCATAACACACCAGAGTAGGCCTTTGTATGCAGTGTGTAAACTTACAGGGAGGTGTTGATGAAGTCATACTGCGCACCACGTTATTGAACTCCAATATCTCTGAGGGAGATTATGTTACCCGATAGCCTATATTAACTTGAGATTTTAAAAAAAGGAATAACACACAAATCGGCAACAAATAAAACTCGTCGTAGAGTTCAGCACTCGTCATCTTTCCTATGCTGCGTCTATCAGTGCGTGTCAACTGCCGATGGTGTGAGAGAGAGAGAGAGAGAGAGAGAGAGAGAGAGAGAGAGAGAGAGAGAGAGAGAGAGAGAGAGAAAGTGCACGCACCGAAAGCAAGATCCTATCGTTATAAAAATCTGTAAAAATAAAAAAAATCTGTATAGGCTGTCTAATCTTTACAGAAGCTGTAAACTTACATGCGCGCGGTGCAGGCAGTGATGTTCAGCTCTGACAAGGCGCTTTTATTTAGCCTGTATTCTTTACATTTTTTTACATAATGTTCCATTACTTAAAATTTCTTTCATTTTTTATGTATAGTTTATATATAATATGAGTGCTAGCTTGTTTAGCTGTGATCATTATGCAAGGATCATATTTCATATTCGGTTAATCCTTCAGTAGCATAAAAATTCGTTAATAATGTATTTTATAAAGGGTTTGTTTATAAGGACTAACTTAATAATATATAATACATTAGGCTAATTAATACATTAAGACATTGAAGTCAGGTAGGACAACAAATCACATCAGTGAATTACTGTTGTATCGGTGCGTGGTATCGGCCTTTTCTGTCCGATACGAGTACGAGTATTTTAACCAAGTATCAACCCGATACCCGATACTGGTATCGGTGCATCCCTAAGATACAGTAGATAGATAGATGACAGGAACATGCAAACTCAACACAGAAAGGTGAGACTTGAACCAGCGACCTTTATGCGGTGAAGCTACTATGCTAATCACTTAAATAGCATCTATTTCATCCAACTCAAGAACTAAATAACATAAAATAACACCCTTAAAAGAATGTACTAAAAAAGTCCCATTGAAAGCAATTTTTTTTTTACATCTACACAGTCAAGCATTATTGACTTACAAGTCTGTTAGGAATGAATCCCACGTCAGTGCAACAAATCGTGAGTGTTTTTGATCAGCACTCGAGGAGCTTAAGTAGATAAGACATGCTTTAGCAGACTTGGAAGGACTCCAGCAGCCATAGATGAGACAGAGGGAGAAACAAAGAACTAGTTAGACAGAGAGAAATGGAGAGGAGAGAAAGAGAGAGAGACATAATGTGAGTCATAATTTTCCAAAACAGAACTTAAAAAACATCCCTAACATATGTCCTGAGAGCCAGGCGAAAGAGGGCGAATTATAAATGCGCTTTTGTCCATGATTGCCATCTCAGAGTTTAAAGGGACGCGAGAGAGGCAGCTAATTTTGCACAATGGACTGGATAACCTTTTAGGATCAGCAGATTACAGCCTGATTAATCAGCCATGATTAGCATTCATCAAGGTCTGCGGAATCTTGACTTTTTACGAAAGCGCACTTATTTATATATTTTTGTCCCGTGTTGATAATACTTTATGCCAGGTTGTCATGCTGACAGGAGCGCCATCACTGTTCATTAAAGCTTGGAAAAAAATGAGAGGAAAAAGGAGGAATCAGTCTCTCGGTCTGTCAGGGCTTCCTTTAATGGAGTGTGTTGATGTTCGGGATGTGCGGCGCAATAGCTGAGCTGTTATGGTGGAGTACGGCCCTCGGTGACGGTACAGGTCCCTCACAGGAGTTGAGCGGCTCTGGAAATATGGACGTCGGGAGAGAATGTGGCAGATGGCTGACAAGGCATTTTTACCCATAACGCCCCAGTAAAACTTTAACTCCCGAGATTTAGTGCTAGCGCTCTGCACTTAGCAAGCTGCAGCCAGGGTCATATTTTTTCAAAAGTCCCAAACTGATGGTTCTGCAAGGTTTGCATAAACATGCTTTATTGATTGCGTTGTTAAAAGATTCAAAGGGTCAGTATCATTTAGCTAAAGACAGTTTTAGAGGACAAATAAAAGCTAAAAATTGCTAAACGTTTGGGTGGGGAATATTGATTTTCTTTCTTGCTTTTTTTTTTTTTTTTCATGGGCGAGGAAGGACTAATTTAATTATTCATTCTGTTATAATTATGATTGATGCGGACATTAGAGAGTCATTTCAGGAAAAAAAGTGTTTCAAAACGAAACATTTCAAGCGAGATTATAACTTAAAGATCTCTAGTTGACTCCAAAACACTGCATCCTTAAACCGACACGTTACGGGTAAAAATAAAGAAGCCCAAATCGCTTGAACTGAAATATCGTTTGACATGTTCATTCTCCTCATGACAGCCTCGGCAGAAACTAACAGCCGGCTTTGTCTTCATTGTAGCAAGTTTATGAAAACATTTCACTTCCACAGTCATTTGTATTCGACTATGCAAAACAAGCTCCCTGATAGGATGTGTCATCCTAATTGGGCCCATGATGCCAGTAGGCCGGGAATTATGGGAAGGGGCTGATGTGGAGACGGGCTGAGCGGAGGAAGGCATGTGCCGAGAGAGTCATCCCTCTTACTACGCCAGACGCCAGCCGAGTCTGAGGGGCACACAAGGGGGGCTGATGAGAGCGGGCCGGGGGCATTACGAGGCACAGGTGACAGAGTCTCACATCTGCAGCTGCCAGCATTTGGGCTGGCTTGTTTGCTATAGTTTGAATGGATAGGGGGTGGGGTTGCTGAGGCCGTGGAGACTTGCTGAAGGGGGTAAAAGGGAATTTTGTTTATGGTGCACAGCTGCTTGTGTCACTTCTCGGGACCCGTAAAAAGCAGAAAGGAAGAACAGTTGAAAATGAGCAAAGATGACAGGAAGTTCACTTTGTCTTTTCAAATTCAAATCCTGCCAAGACTGGAAATTAATTTTCTTTTCAGCTTAGTCCCTTTATTAATCAGGGGTCGCCACAGCGGAATGAACCGCCAACTTATTCAGCATATGTTTTACGCAGCAGATGTCCTTCCAGACGCAACCCAAGACCGGGAAACAGCCACACACTCTTGCATTCACACACAGACACTACGGCCAATTTAACTTAGTCAATTCACCTATAGCGCATGTCTTTGGACTGTGGGGGAAACCGGATCACCCATGCGAATACGGGAATAACATGCAAACTCCACACAGAAATGAAACTGGCCCAGCCGGGGCTAGGACCAGCACCCTTCTTGCTCTGATGCGATCATGCTACGCACTGTGCCAACGTGACACCATGACTGGAAATATGTTTCATTAAATATTACAGGGTTTCCCAGTGATGAGTTGCATCTGGAAGGGCATCCGCTGCATAAAACATATGCTGGATAAGTTGGCGGTTAATTCCGCTGTGGCGACCCCAGATTAATAAAGGGACTAAGCTGAAAAGAAAATGAATGAATGAATGAATAAATATTACAGGGATGTAGATTTAGAATGGACATGTCCCCACCAATATCCACCGACTACTGAAATGTCCCCACCATATTTCTTTAAAAGTGTAAGTCAGAAACTCAAGTTTGCTACTGAAAGAGTCCATCATAATAATGGCAACATTAAAGCTAGTGTTATTTTTTTTCCCACTTTGATGCACAATCTAGCATTATGAAAAGTCACTGCACAATTAACTGCTAAATGTAAAAGTATAAATAATATGATCTCTCTCAGTTCTCCTAATCTCTCAGAGTAGGCTTAGGCTAGCATGTCAAATTGCATAGGTGGTTCATAGGTCCCCACCAATGTCAAGAGCAAACCTACGCCCTTGAAATATTATTATTATTATTATTATTATTATTATTATTATTATTATCATTAGGTATGCACCATTTTGTTCTGGCCCTCTAATCTGATTAAAAGTGTTTCAAAAGTGGTGATATAGCCTGAAAAAGCTGCATTGTCTTTAATTGTCTTATTTTTCTTTTTATTTTATAGAGTATGTGTTTTAGTTTAAAGCATTTTTCTGTCTTTCTGAAAGTTACACAAGTATACCAGTAGGTGGCAACAAGTAATTGACTTTAGGTCAATTACTCGGTCATTAAAGTAATTACTTAAGTAATTTATTTAAAGTGATGTTTTATAAACAATTTTCAGGAGGAGCATGTGCAGATGTTTCAACAATTCTAACACATCTTTGACAATAATTCTATTGTCCAGCATTAGAACAAACCCCTATAAATACCAAACTCGTCTTACCTTCATTATCTCATGACTTTAGCATCCCTTCACTACCCCGACACCTCACCTCTTAAACACATTCTACCTAGGGGGAGCATTCTGGGGTCAAGCTAGACACTTCACTCGTACCCCAGCGTCTCTCCCTTTCCTGACAAGGGGAATGACACGAGTTGGGGTGTCTTTTCTGAGCTCAGACCCTTGCTTTATTGCAAAGCATTGCTTTATTACAATGCTTTATTCTTCAAACATCTGTAAGTGTGAACTCGTGAAATGTTGATTCATTCAGGAACAACACAAGTTAATTAAGGGTAGATTTCAATCATTATTTGTGAGTGATTCACTGAATTGTATTCACACTGCTTTGTTCAAAACAACAATCCAGCCAGGGAATTAAAGAAGAGACTTTAGTAGCTGGAGAGTTATTAATAAAACCGATTCATGAAATGATTATGTTAAAATACTGATTCATGAAAAAAAAGGCTATTTATGAGTCATTCACAATAATAATTTATTTAAAAAGTAGAGTTGGAAACAAAACACAGCGATTGTATTTTGCTGGGCATATGGCACAGATGATTTTGTTCAAACTACTTTTGATTCATCACTTATAGAGGAAGTATTGTCAGTGTTGCTATAAGTAATGAATGAACGAACCAACTAATCAACCAACCAACCAACCAACCAACGAACAAACCAGCGAATAAACAAACGAATGAACCAACGAACAAACTAACGAACGAACAAATGAAATAAATAAATAAATAGTTCATCCACTGAAACCATCAACAGCGGGGGCAGATATGGCATTATGAAACTAAATCTTCATTCATTTACTTTTCGGCTTAGTCTCTTTATTAATTAGGGGTCGCCACAACGTAATAAACCACCAACTTATCCAGCATATATTTTGCCCTTCCAGCTGCAACCCATCACTGGAAAAGACACTTACTTACACACATACACTACGAACAATTTAGCTTACCCAATTCACCTATAGAGCATGTTTTTGGACTTGTAGGGGAAACCAGAGTACCTGGAGGAAACCCATGTAAACACAGGGAGAACATGCAAACTCCACAGAAATGCCAACTGACCCAGCCGAGGCTCGAACCAGCGACCTTCTTGCTGTGAGGCGACAGTGCTATCCACTGCACCACCGCTCTGCCCGAAACTAAATGTTATATATGGAATTTTGAAATGTGTCAATTAAGTTCATTTTCAGTCAAGAAGAAATGACAACTCTATTTGTGTTACTGAACTAAATGTGCTTGTAATGTCACAACTAGTTAATTTGATACTCTACCTTATTATAGAAATAAGGTAGAGTATCAACCTAAGTACTAGAGCTGCACAATTAATCGAAAAAAAGATCGCAATCTCGATTCAACCCCCTAGACGGTTTTAATCCACCATTTGTTTGATTCTGCCAATCATATTTTCAAGTTCAGGAGAGAAGCAAAGGCGGCTGCACGAGTCTTTTCATTATTTCACATTCATTGCTCAGCGACATGGACACCTCAAAATGATGTTGAAAGCGTCACATACTGTATTTATAAGGGACAATTGACCTAAAAATATAATTTTTGTCTTCATATAATGCTGTATTCGCGGCCGGGAAATCAGACGTGACTTGAGCTGCTGACCGTGACCTGTTACCACAGAGAGGGCGGGCGCTCACACCCCTACTTTAGTGAACAAAATCTGCATAGGCTACGAGTAACAGGTAATAAAGTTGTAAATAACATTCAGTTTGTGGCACAGAGTGATCGTTTGAGAGACGCGCGTGAAGTATGAACAGCACTTAGCAATGAAAATGAAACCGAAAGTGAGCACATCATTTAAATAATCATATCGCATTTTAGAGTAATGATTACGGCAAGCATTTGATCTGTTTTTTCTTTCATAGTGAACACACAGCTGTTCATGAAAATAAATGTTTACAGTGTCAGTATAGCTACTCTAGCCTATATAATGTTGATTTTACAAGTGAATAAATGGTCTAATAATGTTGTCAATGACAGATTGCAAGCATTTATCTCAAACATAATAATTCAACATCAGAATTACTATAAGTAGAATAGAATTATTTATAGAAACCAGTAGACCTACACATAATATTATTGTTGTTTTACCATATGTTTGAGAAAAAACAATAATAATTGCCAACTCATATTAATCTTTATTTTACAAATTTCACAATCGTAAGAAAATCGTGATCTTTATTTTAAAGGGCACATAGGTTACCCCTTTTTTCATATTTAGTATAAGTCTTTTGTGTCCCCAGAATGTGTCTGTAAAGTTTTAGCTCAAAACACCCATCAGATTATTTATTACAGCTGTTTGAAGTGTCTATATTATAGCTGGAAAAAAGGTTTTGCTGTTTTTTTGTACTGGCCCTTTAAGGCTAGTCCTCCCCGCCCACCGTTCCCACGTGCCTGTCAGCAATCGTCGCCCTCGGCTGCCTCAGGAAGCAGATCTCACGTAACGTGTGTGAGAAATACTACAGTAAGAACTTTAACAATCAGTATTTGATGCATTTTTTGTGGATTTGCAACAATAAGTCACACAAAATGTCATTACAAAGTTCGCCCACACACACAGCGAGGACACAAACACATAGCACAGACACATACACACACACACACACACAGCTCAGACACGCAGACACAGACAGACAGAGAGAGAGAGAGAGAGAGAGAGAGAGAGAGAGAGAGAGAGAGAGAGAGAGAGAGAGAGAGAGAGAGAGAGAGAGAGAGAGAGAGAGAGAGAGAGAGAGAGAGAGAGAGAGCGCGTTAAGTTTGCACTCGTTTTGCACGCATATGTGACATGATACTGGTAATCTCCACTGCTGTAAGCATATCTCTTATATTAATGTACAAAATAAACCTGAATGTAAACCTAATGCGCGCAGCTGTCAATCAATATTGGTAGGCGGGGGGACCGCACTTGTTCGTAGAGTTGCGGTCGATCTGAAAACCGCTCCAATTGGTCCACCGTTTTTATGTTGTTAAATTAAAAAAAAAAAGGACTGGGTGTGTTTATTTTACCCTAATATGACAGTTTATACACTATACTTACACACATTTCTGTCCAAACAGCTTGAAAAGTAGATTTTTCACCATAGGTGCCCTTTAAGCAAAAAATAAAAAATAAATAATCGCGATTCTCATTTTAGCCAGAATCGTGTAGCTCTACTAAGTACCTAAGTGCCTAACTATAGAAACATTTAAATACTTAGAAAACTCTATGACATTCATGTATGTATAAAAATTTTTCTTCTAAATATAAAACTTTTAACAATAATGAAGTTAATAATTCGAGTCATTTTTTTCATGCATCCCTAAACTCACCATTGGTATTCACCCTCACCCAGCTTCCAACTTCCACTTCCAGCTGCAGTGTTTTCCACTCAAGGTTTTATTATCATCATCTCACTAGGACCTTATTGGTTAGATGTAGGCACGTACCTGACATCTACACCCAGAAGCAGCACTATCCGTTAACTATGACGACATAGAAAAATGGGGCAACTGCGCACGGGCCGGAGAGAACCACTGAGGTGGACACTGGCGGGACTAGCTCGGTTTATCTTCCAGCATTAACATGATGGAAAATATGAATACTTGAATCTTATCGCAGGTGTGCTTTATAACAACATTCATCATAAGACGTATTATGTTTTTATCAAGTCGGGGGGGAGATGGGAAGCCACTGATTTCATTTCCACTCTGGTCAGCGCAGGATCCTGCATGCCTCTATTATCCTGATTTTAAGAGAGAGAGAAAAAAAAAAGTGTAAGGAAAAGATTATAAATCCTGCTGAGGCTTCCCCCCCAACACTCTTTGTTGCCAACTCTGTCTTGAAATTAACTCAGGATCTGCGGGCCCAGGGCTTTAATAGCAGAAAATAATAAAACAGACATCGGCGGGATCCGTTACATTTATATATTAAAGGCTAGAGAGGGTGTGATGATGTACTGGCCGATAAATGCAAGGAAATCCTTCAAGTCTTTCTCTTTTAATAATTCTGTCAGCCTTGCAAGCCGTCTGACCATTGTGCTATTAAAGTCATTTTTTAGGTAAAAAAGAAGAAATATCATCAGTCATTATTATCATTTAATACATCTTTTTGTGCTCTTTTACTTCCCTGCTTTGACTCCGAAGCCATAACCGAATGCATATCTACCCGTGTTGCAGAAATCCATTAAAAAAAAGGAGAGTAGGGGAATGGGAAGTTTGCCACCGAACAGTAGGAAGGAGATTCAGTGATGGCTGCCTGTTTTACTGAGTCTGTGGGGAATTTACAGATGGTGGATCTGTATCATTAATTCACTGTGGCTGGAACTCAGCTGAACTGATTCATTGTCTGTGGCACAAGTGAGAGTTAATGATAGTTTATTCATAGTTTTAAAATGTCTTTAGTCAGAATATGGCCGTCCACTTAAATCTGTATTAATACATCACGTTGCTATGGATTGCATATCCGAGCATTTTATGACTTTTTGATTCAGGGTACAAAAGAGCCGTGGCGTGCTTTGCACTGTCAATCAGGCCGTGGCAGTTTGGATACCATCAAAGTCATGGTGCCTGTCAGAAATCATTTGCTAAACATTTCTGTGTCTTTAGATTCTCTGCAATAATGTGTTCTGAAACTTACTACAATTAAAATGTAAAGCTTCAAAAGGATACACGATACACGGGGAGACTGCGGGTGGTTGTAACACTGTCAGAATATAGTTACTGAACATACATCATGTATACTGCAAAAAATAAGTTACAAAATCATTAATTCGTGCAAAAGGACATTTTTTTTTTGTTGTTTTCACAATTTAATGCAACAACAACAACAATTTATGTAGAGCGACACAGTGGCTCAGTGGGTAATGCTGTCACCTCACAGCAAGAAGGTTGCTGGTTCGAGCACCGGCTGGATCAGTTGTCATTTCTGTGTAGATTTTGCATGTTCTCCCCGTGTTCGCATATGTTTCCTCTGGGTGCTTCAGTTTCCCCCACAGTCCAAACACATGTACTGTAGTATAGGTGAACTGAATAAGCTAAATTGGCCGTAGTGTATGTGTGGGTGTCAATGCAAGAGTGTATGGGTGTTTCCCAATGATGGGTTGCAGCTGGAAGGGCATCCGCTGAGTAAAACATATGCTGGATAAGTTGGCGGTTCAGCTTATAACAATATATATAATGCAATACTTTCTCATATGAATTTATACACAGCACCTTATAACTTGTAGATATAATTCATCATCCAGAGCTCTTTTAATTGCAACTCGGTCTAATGTTTGTCGTCTTTTCTTATATTTTTTTTTCATGTTGTCACTTGTCATCTTATGTACCCTGAAAGCTTCTGTAGCCAAAACAAATTCCATGCTTGTGTAAAGCACACTTGGCAATAAAACCGATTCTGATTCTGATTCATTCTGCTGTGGCAACCCTAGATTAATAAAGGGACTAAGCTGAAAAAAAAAAGAATAAATGAATACTGTAAGTTCTTTCTTTCTTTCTTTCTTTCTTTCTTTCTTTCTTTCTTTCTTTCTTTCTTTCTTTCTTTCTTTCTTTCTTTCTTTCTCTTTCCTTTTACTCCCTTGGCAGATTAATTACTTTAATTATTTGTTTTATGTAAGTAAATTTTTTTTTATTTTAGCTAATCTATCTTAAATCTATCTAAAATCATTATATGTGTTATTTTAAATTACACAAATTTGTTATTTTTTTTATTGTTTAATACGACACAAAACACGGACCAAGAAAAAGTTAATGACATGGTGCAAATTTTGTAAAATAAATAAATAAATAAATAATTAAATAACATATTTACATTTACATTTAGTCATTTAGCAGACGCTTTTATCCAAAGCGACTTACAAATGAGGACAAGGAAGCAATTTACACAACTATAAGAGCAGCAGTGAACAAGTGCTATAGACAAGTTTCAGGTGTGTAAAGTCTAAGAAGCATATATTTACATATAAGCATATTATTACATATATATTTATACTTATTAGGATAATTCTTTTTAATGATTGTTGATTATTTATTATATTATTTATTTATTATTTGTATTTTATTTATAATAACTACACACTATAAATCATTTATTAAACATTAGCAAGTAGTTAATTCATTATCTATTAAGCATTAATTCTACATTAACAGATGTTAGTAAGTAGTTTATAAATACAGCTACTCTTGACTTAAATGCACATGTATAATGTGCCTAATGATTGTATTTTCATACATTTTTAATGTATTTTTTATATTATGTAATTAAGTATTGCATCGTTTACAAACTAGTTACTTACGAATAGTTGGTGATATTTTAAAATCATTCATGCATAAGTAAATGATTAATAAACTATTCAAATTAACATTTATAATTCTTAATATTCAGGTATATACTAATAGTTAATTTGTATGTTAATAAATGTTTTAACCTACAGGAATATTTATGCTTTGTAAATTCCTAATAATTGACAATTAAAGCTATTTTCAGTTATATTCTAAACAGGAAAAAAAAAATTGCTTTATTGCTTTATTCATTTCTTTTCATTTGAAGATACACAAATGAAACTGTATCAAATGAAAAAGAAATCTTTTTAATATTATGTAAAATAAAATTACTGTACAGTTTAAACATCACCAAATAACATTAAAATGCTGTATCATAATATATTGTAAAATTATTGTATTGTTGTTGTTTTATCCAATCTTATTTCATTGTGTTTATTTCTAATTGTATTTTGACACTCCTGTTATTCCACAATGTTTAAATTTACTGTTATTTTATTTTTTAGATAAGATTGCAAACATTTATTGTTCATTAAGGGATTTACAAAGCATAAATAGTCCTCACTTTAGATTAAGTCACAAAACTGGATGATGTTGAGTTAAAGCATTTATGAACATACAAATTAACTATTAATATATGCATGATTATTAAAATATATAAATGCTGATTTGAATAGTTTTATTAATCGTTTACTAATTAATTCTGAACAATTCTAAAAGCCACCAACTACTCTTAAATACATTTTTTTTGTAAATAATGCAATAGTGAATTTAGTAATGAACAATTATTAAGTAATAAAGCATGAAAATACAACTATTAAGCACATATAAATGTGCGTACAAGTCAAGAATACAGCATTAGTATCTGCAGTTATAAACTGCTTACTGACATCTATTAATGTTAGTGCTTAACAGATAATAAATTAACTATTTGCTAATGCTTATTAGGTGATTCACAGTGTGTAGTTATTATAAAGTGCTACCATGAATAAATATACATTTAAAATAAGGTTTTTGCAGATGGTATAGGGATGTAAGGGGAAAAAAATGTAACAACGTAAAAGCTGATGACACACATAACATACATTAACATGTTTTTTTAATGTTATTTACTTACTAAATGTTTGTTTGACTTTGGTAATTTATTTGTTAAAATATAGTTGACCAAAAATAAATAAAATATTGTTTTTCTGTTTTATTTCGCAATGAATTTGGCAGCAAAACGAGTACTTTTCTAATTCACACTATAAAGAGAAACAAAGCAAGGTAGGCTATTCTCATAGAAGTAATGATTTAGCTTACTGGGCTAAACCTGTGTTTCAAACAAAAGTCTATGAAACACAGCAAGTTAAGCTCATACTGTATCCCCCCTCGGTTTAATTGTGCTAGCTAAATACAAGGGACTTAATCAAGCTTAAAAATAACAAACAAACAAATAAAAGAGGTCCTCGGAGAACTCATTAGAGGCCTTGTCAAACTCCAAGAGACTACATAATTACTAACCAAAATAAAAATGCAAAGCTATTTTGTTTGTATTCCCTTCTTCTTTATGATTACTGCTGAACTAAGGTCAATGAAAGCCAAAAGTTTCACTTCTTGGAGAAATTTGATTGAGTAATGGAAACTGTGGCATGTATGATCATCCCGCTAGAAAGAGAATACATATATTTCTTCTGGAAAAGACTCAAAATTATGTATGCGTCTCAAATAGAATATGATCAACCACTTACGCTGATGCTCTAGTTCTCAGTGAGGAAAAAGAAAGGAAAAATACATGTGCTGACTTCTCTCATTAAGGTAGAAACCTAGGCCTGCTGACAGCGAAGGGAAAAGAGTTAAAGATAATAAATAAATCTTTTTTTTTTTTTTTGTCATTTTAATTACTGGATCAACGGTGCCTCAGATGAATGGTCATTCCATCAATCTTTAATTAAAGTCACGCATTGCAGATTTAGCACGATGTTGTGGCTGATTGAAAAATAAGGGAATGATATTTCTATTAGAGACTGTTTTATTAATAACATGTCAGGGCTCTAAAACACCAATCCAACAGAGAGTCAATCAAAAGGAAATGATAGACAGTCTATACGTCAGGGACTGCGCATCGCATATGCCTCTTTCTCCTTACACGACTGCCTATTTTTGCCTTTCACTGTTTTTGTGCAGATGTCAAGTCTTTCTTTGACTGTCAGGTCTGGAGAGATATGTCATTATGCATTAAAACCAACAAACAAATAGCGATCGTAAACATATTCACATCACACAAACCTTTTGAAAATGTGAATTTGTAGGCTTTAGCAGATACTCCATAAGCATATTTCACAATTTAAGGGAATAATCATCTATAAGCCATCTCTAAACCTCTGCTATATGTCTCTGCTGTGTCCAGCCCACCCTGATCTCACGAGAAAACGTAAGTATTTTACGTTTTGTCAGTTTAGTGGCTAATTCGTACAAATTTGTACGAGTTAATTCGTACGAAATTATACGAGTTTAAAAAGGAGGCGTGGCACCTAACCCCACCCCTAAACATAACTGTCATTGGGGGATAAGCAAATCATACTAAATCGTACGAATTAGATCATACGAATTCATACGAATTAGCCACTAAGTCAAAAAGTTACGAATTGCCGTGAGATTGTGTTGGTCCAGCCCTTGCAAACCAGTCATGCTTTGTGTTGTGAATAAATGCTGAAATGTTATTTCGTATTCATTATATTAATGCATAAAATAAAATAAAAAAATTATTTAAAAATTAAATTAAATTAAAAAATAAAATAAAAATAAACCAAAAATAAATTTAAAAAACTAAAATAAAACAATCTGATTTTATAAAAAATTAATAAAAAGTAGTATGTAAAAAAACATTTCATTTTTAATGTCTGGACTCGAGAGGCATTTTTCAATAAATGAAACAAATTAAATTAATCTTTTTTTTCTATAGTGTAAAACCCAACAGTCAACTTTATGAAATGAAATGAGTGTAGTTAACTCAAAATTGACTGAAAGTTAATTCTACACATTTGAAGAGTTTTAAACTCAGTGTTGAAAGTAATGAGTTAATTAAATACCTCATTACTTCAAATTAAATAAAATAAGTTCACTGTACTCATCTAGATTTTTATTTTTTTTTAACTCAAATGGTTAGTAGCAATCGGTTTCCTCAAATGGTTTGAGTTACCTTTATTTTTTGGGTTTTACAGTGTATAGCACTTTTTACCATGTACATTGTGCCAAAGCATCATAACAGATGAAGATAATAAGAAAGCCATAGCAGTATTTCAAAAGGCAATCTTAGTCATTCACATCACACTAACTTTTGAAAATGGGAATTTGTAGGCTTTAGCTCTCCATAATTACTCCATAATCATAATGTAATGTAGTAATGAATAATATAAAATTAAATTCAATTAAATAAAATTAATGAAAAAGCAATCATATTTAATAAACAATAAAAAAAATAGTATTAAAAAAAAACATTTCATTTTTAATGTTTGGCCTCACGAAGCATGTCATTTTACACTGAATGAAAGAAATTAAATTAATCTTTTTTTTTTCTACACCTCTTTTTACAATGTGCATTGTGCCAAAGCAGCTTAACATAGATGAAGAAAAGATAAAATAATAATAAAGTAAATAAAGTAAAATGCCATAACAGTATTAAAAAAGGCAATCTGAATCATTCACATCACACTAATTTTTGAAAATGTGAATTTTAGGTTAATTTTAAAAAATAAATTAACAATTGACTAGAATCACTAACTATAAACCTATTTTTCACTTTACTGTTTGTCTCTTTAATGTGTTTTCCTTAGTAACTAAAACCAGTCATGTTATGTATAAATCCTAATATGTCATTTAATTGCAATTACTGTTCATCAAAATGTATTCATAATGCATATACAATTTTACATGTATTTACTATAATCCTTTATAATAAATACATCAATACATGTTTTAAAAAGACATCATTAATATAAGAAAAAAAAAATCCAACTCTCATAAATCCACCCTTGCTTAAGCCAAGAACAATGAGGTATTTTGTGGAAGTGATTGCATCAGCCTGAGGAAAGTTTTATAACTTTCCCCGCTTTCCAAAGTGTTATTTCCCTGTCCCTGTTTTAATCTTTAATGCCTCCTCGTCTGAAGAGAGAAAGAGTCAGAGAGCTCATGCTATGCTCTTGACCCCAATGCTACATGTTTGTTGTGTTGGGTAATTCTTCTTCCTTCCCTCCCAAGATGAGCCCTCCGGTTTATTTTTAAGTCATCAATTACTCAAACTTCAGCCCAACTATCTCTCCCCTACCATCTGGGTTCCATACCATGGTCTTAAATGCAGCCCGGATAATGACAACCTTCTCCAGACTGTTAATTTACGAGGCCGTGGAGTCGTATTTCATGTGTTATCATGCCTCTCCATTTGATCTCGCGTATCTTTTTCCCCCTGCATCTGTGCGCCCGCGTGCATAAATCTCAGCGTCTCACACCTTGTCACCAGGCCAAAAGATGCTCAAGGCACAAGGAACCCCGCATTAGTGTGTTTAAACTAAAAAAGAAATGGGGTAGGAGAAAGAACAAAGAGGGAGAAGAAGAAAAAAAGAAGTGCGGAACGGTGGCCGCAGGTATTAAAAGTCGATTCAGATGTGACACGACTTGGCAGGCGATCTGATGAATACGTTTCCACCTCTGCTAATCGCAATAAACTAAAATAATTGACAGTCTTTTAAAACATACAGGTCTCATCTGGATCTGCACGTTTGTGCGTCAAATCTAACTTTGCTTATCAGTTAGGTATTTTACACGGTTTGTGCAGTTTCTCTATGGCTTACTTTTATTTTTATGCTCGCATCTAAACGCAAAACACAATGTTCCGCTCCAGTTTGGGAGATTTGCTACTTTTGTTTATCTCAACTGTCTTTTCTTTCCGCTCTACACTTTCCATAGTCTATTTTCATCTTCATTGTAGTGTTATTTTCACCCCTAATGAAATCACACGCAAATCGCCCAAAGTGCTGACGGAGGCTGCGGGCGTTAAAAGCCAATCCTCCGCGGGCCTCGTTTAGAAAGCAACCATTTTATTTATTGTGCATCTCATCTCCTCCTCCTCCACGTTCTCTTCTCTTCTGGACTCCTTAGAGAGTCTCCGAAATGTCCCTTAAAGCTCGCTGGCCACAACAAATAAGAGGGCTTACTCTAATCCAAGGCAGAAAATAATAATATAGTGGAAATATCAAACGTGTAAAGTTCTTTGTATCGCTCTTTGAATGACGAGCCCCATATTTCCTCTCTGAAATGACACTTTAATTAAGCAAATTACTCTAGTGAGGGTAGAGGAACCGTCAAGAGCTTGATAAGGCTGTGGAGATAAACCCTTATTGAGAGTGTTTATCAAAGACGCTGGAATCTAAACCTTTAATAGGTAATACCGAGATAAGTAAGCCTTTGTGATGTTACTAGCGCAGGGATATTTTCAGAAAGGCTTATGGAAGAGGGTAAAAGAAAAGGGATGAAATGTTGCGAGGACGAGTCGGTGCTTAGGAATAAAAAAAAGAGCAGACGATCACATCCTCACCCCACTCACAGCTCTTTTGTGTGACATACTTAGGTTTCGAATTGTTAAAATTGTTAAAAATATATATAGAAATACAGCATATACTGGACTCTATAGCAGAGCTTGTTTTATAAGGCTATTAGCAATTTTCATGGATTAGCTTTTGAGGAAACATTTAGAGGCGAGTATTGTACTAGCATTACCTATCAAAGATTTCTTCAGGCCTAATAAAAGTTTTTCTACACTGATTCTTAATACATACGGTGATGCTATTTTAAACTGTGAGAAACTGCACGTTCATGACACTGAAGGAAGTTTGTGGTAGAAAAAAGGCCAGATATTACTTGATCTGTAACCATGCTTAATTTGTTTTTATATCCATGAGCTAGGGGTGTGGGCTATTTCCTTCATAATATCGTAATTGTTGTTTTAATGATGTACGAGCTGAAATGATCAACTATGTGAAAAAAAAAAAAGTTCAAAAGCATTCATTAGAATTAGTGCTCATGCAATCACATGAGAAGCCACGGGATACGAGTCTATTTCTGCACACAGATTGATTGAGACATATGTGTGAAAATGTGTTTTGTGTTCTTTAATTATATATTGAAGACAAAGACCAACTCAGGCTAATTCTGAAAATGTACCGCTATATACATTTCTGGAGTGCACCAAATACGTCCCAGGAGCTACGTTTTTGTTTTTGCTGTTCTCACGTAATTCCACTAGAGGTCGCTGTCGACTGTATTACTGACTGACTGATCGACTGACCAGCCTTCCTCCTTCCCTAAACCCAATAGTGTTTTCAAAAGCACTGATTGATCCGCCCACCCACTTCCTTAAAACTTAATCGACAGTTTTAAAAAAACAATCCAGAAAAATAAAAGCCCTTGCCTAATTTTTACCGCATTTTCAGATTTTACCACATTCTCACCCTGTCATTTACTTTGGCTTTATTTTTTGGCTTCTGTTTTTGTCTTACTTTCTGGAACCATTCTTCACCAGACTCCAACCCCGTCATCATGGTCAACCCCTCTCCTGCATCTCAAGTCTGCCGACTGGACAAACGTAACAGTGAGAAAGCCGTCCATGTCTAAGTGATCAGTGTGAAAAGGAATGGCATCATACCACTCCTTATCATTCGCTTTAAAGACGAAATGCACCCATACGTACTTCTGGCTACATAATTCACGATCTCCAGAAATGTATATAGGGCTACATTTTCACAATGAGCTTATGTTGATAAAGACCATTAGGTCTATTAGGTATATTCAAAATAAAAAAAATAAAAAAACTTCATGAGTAACCACTATAGAGACATTAGCGTCAGCAGAAAATTCCAGAAGAAGTGTCAGAGGTAAGGATGAACTCTGCATATTAATGAGCACTGAAATAATTACAAACAAAGAGTCAAGATTTATTATTTATTTAGCGAATTACTCATTAAGACAGTGACTGCACCTGAAATCGTACTATAGAGTGTTATAAACAGTATAGCAAACTGCCCAGCTAACAAACGACGTAATAGTTACGAAACATATGGGTAATTTTTGGTCATTTGTCACTTACCAACAGACAGCTTAACCAAAGTGTCGTATACTGGTAAGTCCATTACCATCCCAATACCCAATCACAATGCTGTCAGTACATCCCGCTACGTAAAAAAAAAAAAAACTAAGAACATTCCTGACTGGTACTCGAGTAGTACAGTATATGGGACATTCTACCAGAAATGTACATTACCAGTCCTTGAAATAAAAACATAAATACAATGGATAAAAACTATTTCTCCCAAAAAAATCTGAAATGAACTGATGGTTGATTTCTGTGAGTTGTTCTGTAAAGGAGTCTGTCATTCATTTGGTTCTCAGATTTTTGTTCTTTATTAAAATCACTTTACGCAGTACAAACTCTGTCATTGTCCTTGTCCTCAGGCCAACTGAACCTACAACTTTAATAATTTTGTCATGTTAAAAACTGTCATTTAGAAAAACAAAAAACATCAGAAAGAGCAAAGTTTACCTTGTTATCATTCACATCAATTGATTAAAAACATGAAATTATAAAAAAAAATTCTACAAATAAATACTACAAATATATAATACAAAAAAAATTACAATTGTTCTCATGTTTCTATCACATTTGCATTAAATTTAACATAAAATGCAGGCAATACACGTTTAAGGCTGACTCAGAAGTGACATCATTTGACGGAGGAGCTGACAGTGATCAAAGATGCGATCATTGAATTGTATGATTTAATGCTCGTTTTTGTATGAATTTTTTTGAGGACAACAAGCTTAAGTCAGGCCCTGTCACATTTTTTTAGAAGTGAAAATGTAAATTTCTGGTAGAATATCCCATATGTCCAAATTCTAAAAAACCGTAGGCAAAAAGTACCCGGATGACCTACTACTTCTGCCGTGATTCTGAAGTGTGCATGCAATTGATGCTACACTATCCCATGATGCCACGTGAGAGAATTCATGAATGGGAGTGAAGCATTGCAACTGACATGGGTAGGTCACATAATCATGACTAATGATAGATGTAGTACTTAAGAGTTCTATTTATACTACTCACATTTATACTATATAGAACATACGTTTCTAACATACTATTACTACTTTTCAAATTCAAAAGTAGTACCTACTCAACTAGTAGGGGATTTTGAATGCAGCAACTGACTTGACCCTAAACCACACTGTAAAAAGCAATTAGTTGACTTTAAGTAAAAAAAAATAATAATAATAATAACAATGTTGAAACTTGGAACTGTTAAGTTGACTTTTTTATAATTATGCACATAGTTCATTTACTTAATATTTTTAAGGCAACAGGTTTCTCGCTTTTTTTAACTAAATTAAACGAATTGCTTTAAAAGCAAGTTTTTGCTCAACTAAAAAAAGTCAACTGATCTCTTTTTCAGCCAAGATACCAGCAGAAAAGCACACTAATCAAAATACAAACTAATTATAATGATGTCGCAGATCCCTATGGGCTAACTGACTTTTTTTTTTTAAACGTAAATCAGTCATCAAGATCATACACTTCATAAACAACACGCAAACTCTTTTCATCTCCCTGATTATTTTACCGACGCTGCATAACAAAACCTGCTGGATGGATGATATATTTAAAGACACCCACAAAAATCAGTCCAAGACAAGTATAGATGCAGTGACATAATGTTTATCTGGCATTTTTATAAACAAATACACATGAAATGAAAACCCTAAGATCCCCATCCCGCCGTCTACCTTGTACTTGCTTTCTTTTCTCTGTCTCGCTTTCTTTCCTTTCTCCATCTCCGATACTGTATGAACACACTGTCTCTCTCTTTCTCTCTCTGATCTACATGTGTTTTCGGTTATGCAAGCGTGTTATACTGCAGTGTGGAGACATTACTGTTACTGTAGGACCAGTAAAGGAGTCAATGAAAGATAGACAGAGAGAAAGAGATTGAAAAAAAGGAAAACCGTATAAGCAGTAGTGCTACAGCAGCACCCAGGCCTCTCTCTGCAGAAAGTCATAAAAACCTTACAGGCACCCAGCTGAGCGACCATGTAGGAGAGCCACAGATCACTTCCTTTTACATACTTCAGCACTCATGTTTCTCTGCAGGAGGAGGCCTCCGCTTTCCCAGAATTCCTGCGCGGGGTTCAGGGACCACCGTGGTGTGTGTGCGGTCTGCGCATAGTTACGGCTAATAATGTGTTTCTGAGAGAGAGCAGGGTGTGTGTTGTGCACTGCGTCCTCTAACTGTCTCATGTGGTAATGCTCAACAGCTGTGCTCTACTGTAGTGTCCATTTTATTATATACATTTTACATTTGACACACACATATACTGTATTATTGTGTTTGTTATTTGTGAATTTGTTCTGTTTAAATAAAAAAATGTATTTAGCATAAGAAATGATTAATGTTAACACCACACGTTTGTGCACATTGAAAATGTTGCTATTGCTGTCTGTTTCACCTCATTAAAGTTTGACCAGAGTATTTTACATTAAAAAATGTCAAAATGTAACATCACAATTGGATGATATTCAGTTTAAACCTACTAAAATTAACATAATTAGACAAACAAAGCAATAAATGGATGGACAGGCAGGGTAACATTCCTTAAATGAATAATCAATGCTTCAATGTTTTTTTAAATTGTTGAAAGGGTATTTTTTTACATGTTGATTGTTGACTTTCTATTTTTTCTATTATTTTTTTCATTAATTTAATTTAAATGAATGAACGAACGAATCAATCAATCAATCATTTATTCAATTCAATTATTTTTGTATAGCACTTTGTCCAATAATTATTGTTTCAAAGCAGCTTTACAAAAAGTGCTTATTATTGCATTACTATCAAACTAAGTAATAAGTAGGGCCAGACGGAATCTGCTGACATTTTTTTGCTATTTCTACTGAGAATTTTGTTAAAATCTGCGGATTTATGCGGAATGATTTTGGGAGTATCATAACTAAAAACTCAATATATAAAATAAAAAAATTATATCTTTTTAACTTTTATTTAATGTTTACAATGCAAATCCATTTAGATCCACTTTATTTGGTAAACAAAGCACATCTTTCATATAATATATCTACTAAAAGACAGAAAAAATGACTTTACAAACTGTATTGTAAATAAATCATATGAATATTTTCATATTAGTCAAGAATTATACTGAAATTACTTTAAAAACGGAATAAATATAAATTTACACACATTTACTCAAGTAAATAAACAGAATCAATGATGGGCTAAAAATCTGCGGAATTCTGTGCTCGCAGATTCTGTGTGGGCCTAGTTATAAGTTAAAATCAAATATAAGTTATTATAAATAAACATAGTAAACCTGTGGTTTTATAGCATTTGTGATGTGTACATGCTTAATAAAGTGTACACTGCCTGACAAAAGTCTTGTCATCGACCCCATTTGTAAGAGCAACAAATAATAACTTGACTTCTAGTTGATCATTTGAAAAAGTGGCAGAGGATTAATCATCTGTTGAACTGCATCCCAATCATCACAAATACTGCAGAAGACCTACTGGAACCCGCATGAACCCAAGAGTCTCAAAGAAATCAGTCAAGTTTGGTGAAGGAAAAATCATGGTTTGGGGTTATGGGGCGTGCGAGAGATCTGCAGAGTGGATGACAAAATCAACAGCCTGAGGTATCAAGACATTTGTGCTGCCCATTACATTACAAACCCCAGGAGAGGGCAAATTCTTCAGCAGGATAGCATTCCTCCTTATACTTCAGCCTCCATATCAAAGTTCCTGAAAGCAAAGATCAAGGTGCTGCAGTATTGGCCAGCCCAGTCACCAAACATGAACATTATTAATGGGTAAGGTGAAGGAGGAGGCTCTGAAGAAGAATGCAAAGAATCTTGATGAACTCTGGGAGTCCTGCAAGAACAATTTCTCTGCTATTCCAGATGACTTTATTAATAAGTTTTTTGAGTCATTTCAGAGATGTATGAATGCAGTCCTCCAAGCTCATGGGAGTCATACACAATATTCTTTCTTAATCCACTGCACCATGACGTTACATTCTATACCAGTGTTTCCCAACCCTGTTCCTGGAGGCACACCAACAGTACATATTTTGGATGTCTCCCTTTTCTGACCCATTAACTTCAGGTGTTGGAGTCTCTTCTGATGTTATAAGTTGATTCAGGTGTGTTTGATTAGGGAGAGGTTGAAAATGTGTACTGTTGGTGTTCCTTCAGGAACAGGGTTGGGAAACACTGTTCTATACTGTACATTATATCTGTCTAAAAAATCTCTAAATGGCCTAGGACCTCAATACATTACAGATATGCTCACTGAATACAAACCTAACAGGTCACTCAGATCTTTAGGATCAAGTAAATTAGAAATTAGAATTCAGTCAAAGCAGATTGAATCCACCTTCAGCTACTACTTCCCTTGCTGCTGGAATCAGCTTCCAGAAATCATCAGATGTGCTTAGATTGCAATATTATGTCTTTCTTTTCTTTTTCATTCTTTCATAACCTGTTTTAACACATTTTAATGTATATGTTTTAATCATTTTTTTTATTCTTTTAATCATTTTTTATTTTCTTGTTTCTTTTATTCTTGTTAACGTGAAGCACTTTGAATTACCATTGTGTATGAAATGTGCTATATAAATAAACTTGCCTTGCCTTGCTTTGCATGACAAGACTTTGATCTAAGCAAAGTCAGACCTTACTGTCCTAATTAAATAATAAAAATCAAGGCATGATCATATTTTATTTTGGTAAATTAAGCGTAATCTAGAGGCCTTTGCCTTCCATATAGACCACTTCCGGTACCAAATGATCAACTGGAAGTCATTATTCATGTTCCTAAAACTTGAATAGGTGACAAGACTTTTGTCAGGTAGTGTATGTGTATTAAGTGTATGTGTTGTCCTCGAAATCACAAATTTATATTAAATATACATATCCTATAAGTATGTAATAATAATGAATTGGAACCAAAGCTTAGTTTAGCTTTTCTTTTACTGAAACAACTGCAAATTAGAGGGGCATATGTTTGATCAGGTTGACAAAAATGCTGACACAAATATTTTTAATCTTATTATGAAGATGATTTGTACCGCATTCATAAAAGTGACAGATGTTTTTAAGGATTTTACACATAGATGAAGTGGCCTAAATCCTTTCAGATGACTATTAGGATAAAACATCTGTAAATTATTCAATTCAAAATACCTTTTCGAATGAGACCCTATGGGCTATTAAAACTGTTACAGATGTGACATTTTTACACTCTAAAATGCTATTATTATTATTATTATTATTATTATTATTATTATTATTATTATTATTACATTTGCATTTTATCCAGACTTTGGACAAACATAACTGCTGGGTTAAAAAAAAAAGTTGACCCAATGGTTGGCCTTTTTCATGTTTAACCCAAATTCAGGTTTTTCGAGTGTACACTCATCATCATATACTCATCTATACATTGAGCTGTTTCCCTTTTTTGTTTTCTTTCTCCCTTGTTTACTGAAGTTAAATGAAATAAATGAGCTTATCATCATTGTGGATGAGCCCCGGATGCTTTGAGAGGAACCGTGGAAGAGGAAGAAAGCGAACTCTCTTCATCAATATTGGTCTAAAACCTCTGTTAGATCTCAGCCTGTCACTTACCTGAAGCTGCCACTTCTCCTTAGCATAAGCAAGCGTGAAATGTTTACTTGAACACATTTCGAAGAGAAAGCGTGCAATAGAAGATGGCACGAGCTGCATAGGAGGTATAGGTAGGTGACAGATATATAACACAGAAGGGTAGAAAAAAGACAGAGAGAGAGAGAGAAAGGGAGGAAGAAGAAAAAAGAGAGGGCTGACACTTGTTATTGCGGCAATGCTCGGCTGAGGTGTATCTTTTCTGAGGAGGATAAATTCAACGTGATGTGCCCGTCCTTTTGCCTTCAAAGCACTGACATTGGCATGCAGTTCACGTCATGGGACAGACACACATTAGCTGTCAAACACTTCTTTCATCTTCTGACTTCAAAGGGACCGATTGATTAGTCTAAATGGCCATTACCAAACATCCGCCACTGCAGCATGAAGCAGCAAGCGTGACAAAGAGGAATACAAAATCAACGGCTGCTGAATATGATAAAGAAGAGGTAGAGAGAGGGTGATGAAGTGCTGCAACAAAAGAACAAAAACATGCTTTCGCTCTAATTTGCGGAGGGAGACGCTCTTTTCTGCCGTAATCCGCTGAGATTAGCAGCAGATTATAAGCGTTCTGCACTGTGTCGCTAGCTTTCTGCTATAAAGAGCTTTTTGTTGCTGCTGTCATCTCTTTAGAATATGAGGTGTGTTTTGCACACTGTGAAAGCCATCTGATTGTGTTGATATTTTCAGGCTGGAAAACAGGCTGTTAACTGTATTTTAGTAATCTGGGTGGACTGTGGTTCTCTTTGTGGTGAGTCTACATATTGGGCCAGGGCGAATGGTCCATAAATGAGACACAGAATCATACATAAATGACAATAAATCACTACAATACATGAAAGAAAAAGTAATTAAATAGTGGTGGATGAGCGCTCCAATTGTGGATTTCTGTTCTTTTGACCTTATTTTCACATACTGTACAAACTAGCGCGGCCATTGGAATCTTTTTCAACCTAGGCTCATACTAAAAATGTAGCCCTGTAAATATTTCTGGAGAGCACCAAATACATCCCAGAAGCTACTTTTTTTGCAGTTTTTGTTTTTGCGAATCCACCAGAGGCCACTGTGTATGCTTTTTCAGATCTCAAATTTCTCTCACGAGTGCCATTTGTGCCTGCTTTTCTTGGGTATATTCACTAGAAACTGCTGTCGACTGACTGACAGATCTACTGACTACCCTCTTCCTTCTCTAAACCCAACCAATAGTGTTTTCAAAAGCACTGATTCACCCGCCCACCCACTTCCCTAAACTCAACCGACAGTATTCAAAAGCAATCCAGAAAAAGAAAAGCCCCGCCTGATTTTTACCACATTTTCAGATTTTACCACATTTTCACCCTGTTATCTACTTGATTTTCAAATTTTTTTTGGCTTCTGTTTTTGTCTTACCCGCTTTCTGGAACCGTTCTTCGCCAGACTCAAACCCTGTCATTGTGGTCAACTCCTCTCTGCGTCTCAAGTCCTCTGACATATATGGCAAGCTAACTGGACAAACTGGTAACAGCAGGAAAGTCGTCCATACAAAGGTAAGCAGTCAGCTAGTTAGCGTGAAAAGGAACAGCGTCATACTCCCCTATAACGTTTCTTTAAAAGACAAAATGCAGCCATACAAAGCTCCAGCTGCAAACTGATATTTTCTTATTACAAGTATATACTACTTCTTTTTAATGTAAAGTCATAAACTTACTTGTTTGTAGAGAAAGTTGACTTTTCTGACGTTTATTATTTCTAGTCATTTCTCCCATAGACAACTGAATCAGAAGTTCTAAAATAATCACAAAAGCGCACTTCCGCATTGCAGAATAAGGTCAATTGTGGTAAAGTAGTAAAGTCAAAACTCTCAACAGTTATTACTGATGAGTAATCGGTAGAATTTGGCTTTAAAGTGATCACCAAAAAACTGAATATATCATTCATTTGTCAAAAACATGCTTGAGGTTTTTTTTTTTTATTTCCATTGAACTCTGAATTTATTTAGAAGACTGTTGGAAACCTGTAACCATTGACTTTCACAGTATTTGTGTTTCCTCCAATAGAGATCAATGGTTACTGGTTTCTAACATTTCTCATATAACTTGTATTGTGTTTAACAGAAGAAAAAAAGAAATTCATAAATGTATGGAACCACTTGAGGTTAAGGTAAATAGTTAGTAAATGTTCATTTTTGGGTGAACTTTAAACTCCAAAACAGAAATTCACCTAATTAACAACTTATATCTAATTAGTGGTAACATTTAAAAAAACTGTATTTTAATTCATTGTATTTAGGTTTTAGGTTTCATTTGCTAATTTTATTTAACTGAAACATTAAATGAACTAACAATGGAAAAAATGCTTTAAATACATTTAGTGATCTTACTTAATAATAATTTGGTAAGATTTTATTTTGATGGTCCCTATTGCACATTTTATTGACTAAAATTGCACTGCAACTACATGCCAATTACGAGTATTAGAAGACTGTATGCTTAATATCTGCTGATACTGATCCTACAACAGACATTTAACTGACTATAAGAAACTTTGCAAGTACATGTCAACTTATACTAACCCCATATCTAACAGTCTACTTATAATCTAATGAGAATTAGTTGGCATGTAGATGCAATGCAACTTCAATTCAACAATGTGTTTCTATTATTATTAATTGATTGTTTGATTGATTTTGATTCATTTATGGTTGAGTCATAAAACAAGCTTACACTGATCGATTGATGGATTCACAGAAAGTGCACAAATATCTTCGATGCTTTGGTTACTGGAGTTAACAAAAAGCAATAGCAGACCAAACAGTCACACAAGCCTCAAAAACCTGTCTGATGTGCGCTTGTTGATCCTTGCGTTGTCTTCTGATGCCTGTTTCATAAAGAGCAACAGAGGACGATATTAATTAATTTGCCATTATTTTTAGCATTAACATACTAATGATTTCACTGCCTAGTCAAAACATTTCCCCAGCTTACCCCCGCTCAACATATGGCGACATGCACACTCCCACCCACACGTGCACGCGAAATCACAGCAATGAAAAATGAAATCAAAAGCTATGCCCTCGTAAAAGTGGAATAAAGCCCCCCGTTTCCTTGAAGACGGCATGTGCGTCTTGCCGGAGACAGATGGTGGTGTTGCTGGATATATTTTACCTCTCTTCTCCCCCTCACACTGAGGCCGGGGACACTAAAAAGCCCATAAAACTCAAAGATGAGCGGATAGAGCTAATAATATAATCATTGGAAACACCTGCAAAAGGCGCAGATGGGCCATCTCAGCCCGCCTGTCCATCAGCGGCGCGAGGGTCCGCCTTCCCATATGGAGCCGAGGGGTCCGCACATACACGGCCTCTCACTCACTTGCGTCTGTATCTCTCTAACTCATTCACTCTCTTTCGCTTCAGTTTTTTTTTTTTCCTCCACCCAAGAGCAGAGCATATGCAGGCTTTTTATAGCGCAGGGCTGGGCTGCCGGGTGTCACAGTCAATCCTGTCCCTCCGCAGAATTGGTGTGCCGTTCTGTGAGGAGGTTGTGAGCTGCGCGATGCCAAGGATGTGTCACCCTTACACTTCTTTAGATGCACACACACACATACAGAGAGAGAGAGAGAGAGACTTCCTCACGCTTTGTCTCTCTAACTGTATTTCGAATGCCCTGCGAGTAGCACATTCTCTTTATATTGAAGGCATCATTCTAATGGGCAGGTCACGAAGATGCGTCTTGTTGACATCTAGGACATTGGAGGGAGCTGATAGGAGCCGAGCATCGATGAGCATGTCACTGTAATGGCTTTACAGCAGATAACGACTAAAGACACTCTTTCCGAGGAAGAAGGGGGGGTGGGGGGGTTTGATCCCAAATCAGAGGTTGAGGGTAACTCCTCTTCCCTCTGATCTCTGCCTGAATTTCATTAATCTTGACAATACGAGATACTGCTCTCTGACAGCCTTTAGTCTACAAGCCTTTTACAATCAGTCCGAGACTGGTTCGCGCAGGTTCTTCAGCTTCAGAGAGTATGATTTATATCTTTAGTTAATCATCTTTCTGGAAGCAACCGGCAGTATGTTTTTTTTTTTTCCTCCAGTGTACGTATGCATTCATATAAACACACACACACACACACAAACAGCCAACAGAGTCGAAATCTCTTTCCTCTTTCGCGCTGTGAAGCAGGGCTCCTTTGAAGATATTAGAAGAAAGTGAACACAACTCAACGGCGTCATCAATTTTACTGCGCAGCAATATTTTGTTTAAAGAGTGGAAAGAGAGGAGACACTCCTGGCTGTTGCTGTCATGATGTGATAACTTTGCAGAGCTCTCTTAAAGCGGTTGACACTGAGGCGCTCTTTAAAGGAAGGATTGGGCTATTTACTCTTCTCGCTGCTACCGAGTCTTGGCTCGGTTTAGAGAGGAGTGCTGGTCCCCTACAAATTATTCCATCATGAGGGTCAACGATGTGGCAATCAGTTCTTTAAATTCAGAAATATACTTTAAAAATACAATTCAGGGATACTGTTGTGTAAGTGCTCTCCCAAATTGAAGTCGTTATAAAGAAGCATGCAGAGTTAAAGCATAAAAGAGAAATTTGTATTGTTTGAAAGGATGCCTTCAGTCACTCATCACGATGTGTCTCTAGGCCTATATATTTTTAATACCAGATGTGTTGGCAATTTCAAATTGTTTATAAGTCACATAACATTTTGATGATGATAAGTCTAAGGTTGTTTGGTTGGAAAAAAAGATTAGCAGAGTAAGTCAATGTACTTGCAAATTTCATAGTCAAAAAAAAGAAAAGAAAATGATATCAGAGAGAGCTTCCCTGTAGTAAGTTATAATTTTTGTGTCCAGGGCCTCAATGTGCATACACACATGTAAACAATGGGTTTTTAACTACAGTGGTTCGAACTGTAGTCCTGCCGAATGACTAAAAAGTATTCAGTAAGATGGTGAAAACTGTACATTTCTAGTCAAACCACCCTTCTGCAATCTTATACCAAAAACGGAAATAAGGGCAGTATTAATAGCTTAAATTGTTGTATTGCAATATGGAGCAATTAAGTGTTAATGTTTAATCAAAAGTAATTCACAAATACTTGAAAATGAATTGATTTAAAGACAATAATCTTCTATTGTTACAACTGAATTAGTTATAAAATAACTGTATAAAATGATAAAACATGAAATGATAAAAACATATGATGTTAATTGTACCCATCTTAAATGTAAAATAATGTTACCTGAGAGAGAAGGAGAGACAGGGCGAGAGGGACAGAGAGATAGAGACAGAGAGAGAGAGAGACAGACAGAGCAGGAAAAGCGCAGAGCAGGAAAGTTTACCAACTATTTTGTATCTTTCTTGACCATGTGGCCAAAGCTCAATTACTGAGACATACAAACTGACCAATCAATGTGTGACCACATCGTAAAACCCCCAAAGTCTACACACCAGGCCCTGATCTTATCATTATCTGCATTTGGAGGATGTGGACCTTCTTGGTGAAATAGGCATGTTTTGCCATAGAAACAAATGTATATGATAATTTTACATTCTTCACAAACATTTGATTTTAGAATTCTGAAAATGACCTTTGCCATGGGAAAGCGCATTAATCAGATCTACAGACTTTTCATGTGCAGCAGAGTGTTTGAAAATCTAAGCAATGCTTGCCACCTGCCATTCTTAAGCAAAGGATTTGGATTAACAATTGATTAGGGCCATTTTAAAGATGTGCAATTTTAAGTTCATCAAAGATTGCACACCTTGAAGAACTGTTTTTTTTTTTTTGTTTTTTTTTGAGAGGTTTGGGGTTTTACGTAACGTATACGTTTGTTTCTCAGAATCACAGGTATGCATGATTGAGAAATGATTTAAGATCTAGCTACCCACACTTACGAAAAAAAAAGGAAGTTATGAAGGTAAAAGGCATCGGAGCAAAAAAAAAAACATTTTCATCAGTTTTGTTACTTTAATCCAACAAATTAGTGAAAGGCCAGAGCATCCTGCTGCATAATTATATGTATATAATGATATGCATAAAGAAATCCATGATTCATTTTTTTACATTTTCCTGACTAATCATATCATAATTCTAGTTTTCATAATAATAATAATAACAATTATATATTTTTAAATAAAAAGGTCACGGCATCCATATACTCACACAGATTTTCTTCTAGAAAATCCTTGTAAAGGTTTTTTTTTTTTTCAAAACCTAAGAAATTTCACACACAGAAACCTATTTCAGGTACCTGTTCTACAATTTATATTTTGTTATTTGTTAAGCATCAGTATCATTTTAAAGCACCTTCATTTTATTATCAGCACCTCCCCTACAAATATTTGCATGATACACTGGCAAAACAGTCCTTTATTACGCAGTGGGCGGCACACGCCCACACACTCGCACTTCTTCATATAAACACACTCACTGTTGTCTCTGTGTGAGACATGCGGGAGTTGATTAGTACCTGCTTGCAGGTTTGATTTCGATGTTATTTATTTATTTTATTCTGTTTTGACAAGGGGAATTTGAGGATACGATGTGACTTGGCCCTGTCATTCACGGCTGGCTGACAGGTGTACTTGTCAAGGACGGGCCTGTCTCTGCCCATTAAGTGACACGTAAATCCTGGGAGGGTGGAGAACAGCTATTTCGGAGGGCTTGGGCTTGACATAAATCCAGTGTGGAAAAGCTTCCATCTCCTGCCTTCCTACCCGTCAAACATACAGATCCCCTCTGATGCCTGTTTCAAAAAAAAAAAAAAAAACGAAAAGAAAAAAAGCCCAACCTGTGCATGCATGCACTTTACAGCAGACTTGCATTTGTAAGGTTAATATATACTAAATTTTATTTATTTTGTTTTTTTTTTGTATGTGTCTAAAAGAAGTAATGCTCACCAAGGTTTTAATTTATTACCAATGAAATCATCACAAATAAGTATTAATATTAATGTCAGTGTTGAAAATATTTCTGCTGGATTCCTTAACGAAATGTTCCACCATGCAACCTGTGACAACCTCAACCTTGTCGCTCAGGGATTCAGATGCAGGCCGAACAATGAAATCTGTTTCACAATGTCAATGTTATGAAGCGGACAGGAGACAGAGGTAAGGAAACGTTAGGGTGTTTATTAAATGACAACAAGGAGCACATGAAGGATAGCCAGGAGGATCAGGAATGATGTTGGGGTCTTTTCCTCCGTGGCTGGGTAACAGGAATACACGAGGATGGACAGCACACACCAGATACAGCTGACAGAGGATGACACAGACTTGGAAGGACTGGAAGACAGGACGATTCGGGAGGACCAGGAAGACTAGGAGGAATACAAAGAGAACAGGTAAGTAAATCGTTTGTTTTAGCTGAGGATGACTACGCTGAGTGGTCGCTCAGTTGTCCGCTTTCGTCGAGACGAGCCCGGACAATGAGCGACTGGAGTGCTGTGCTTTTATCTGGTGCTCGTGAATGTGATGCAGCTGTGTGCTCATTAGAAGTCAGGTGATGGTGATCTTCGTGAGTGGGGGTCGTGAGAGCCTGACCAATCCATGACAGTACCCCCCCTCCCCAGGGCCCGCTCCTGAGGGCCGACACCTCCGACGCCGTGGTGGTCTCCCTCTGCCTCTAGGCGCTGGGAACTCAGGGTGGCTCTCATGAAACTCCACCATGAGACTAGGATCGAGAATATCAGCTCTGGGAACCCATGTCCTTTCTTCGGGGCCGTACCCTTCCCAGTCCACCAGGTACTCCAACTGGCCACCACGACGTCGGGAACGCAAGATCTCCTTCACTGCGTAGACGGCTCCTTCTTCTAGGAGCAGTGGAGGAGGGGGTTCCTCTTCGTGGTCAGGCTCTGTGGAGGGAAGAACAGGATCGTGATAGGGTTTCAGGAGTGATACGTGGAATGTAGGGTGAATACGGTAGTGAGAGGGTAATTGTAGTTTGTAGGTGACGGGGTTAACCTGTTCCACGATGGTGAAGGGACCAACAAATCGGGGACTTAACTTGCGAGAGGGCAGTCGCATGCGTATGTCCCGGGTGGATAGCCACACCTTTTGTCCGGGTGTGTATCTGGGTTCTTCAGACCTTCTCCTATCGGCGGTTACCTTGCTTCGACGGACTGCCCTCTGCAGATGTTGATGAGCCTCGTCCCAGACTCTCTCGCTCTCCCGGAACCAGTGATCCACTGCGGGGACATCAGATGGTTCGCCATCCCAGGGAAAGAGCGGTGGTTGGAAGCCCAGGACGCACTGGAATGGCGTGAGTCCGGTGGAGGGTTGCCGCAGTGAATTTTGGGCATATTCTGCCCAGCCCAAATACTGGCTCCAGGAGTTCTGGTGACCACTGCAGAAGGTCCTCAGGAACCGTCCCACCTCCTGAATCTTCCTCTCTGTCTGCCCGTTGGTTTGAGGATGATATCCAGAAGAGAGGCTGACGGCCACACCTAGGAGCTTGAAGAAGGCTTTCCATAGACGTGAGATGAACTGTGGACCTCTGTCCGACACAATATCTTCTGGAATACCAAATGACCTGAAGACTTGATTAAAGATATTGTCGGCAGTTTCAAAGGCTGTGGGAAGACCTTTCAGAGGGATTAGTTTGACAAACTTTGAGAATCTATCTACTATGACTAGAATACAGGTATTACCTTCTGACGAAGGGAGGTCAGTGATAAAGTCCACTCCTAGGTGTGACCAGGGACGGTTCGGAATCGGCAAGGGATGGAGCTTTCCAGCGGGTAGATGACGTGGGCTCTTGGATTGGGCACAGTCCTTACAGCCCTGAACATATTGCCTCACATCCCTTGCCATGTTTGGCCACCAGAATCGTTGGGATACTAGCGAGAGAGTATTGTTGATCCCTGGATGTCCAGTGCCTAGCGAGGTATGTAAGGAGTGGATCAGATCTACCCGGTGTTCAGGTGGTATGAACTGCCGATGAGGAGGGCATCCCGGCGGAGCAGGGGCTTCCGGAGTGGCAACGACTGGAGGAGCGTTCCAGGTGATCGGAAAAATGGAGATGTGTTCGGGAAGAATCTTCGTTGGGAGTTCTTCATGATCGTGATGCTCGTGTAAACGAGAGAGAGCGTCTGCTCTTAGATTCTTGGGTCCTGGACGATAGGAAATGGAGAAATCAAAACGTGAGAAGAAAAGTGACCATCTGGCTTGACGTGGACATAGTCTCTTGGCCTCTTTGATGTATTGGAGGTTTTTGTGATCTGTGATCACCTGGAACGGATGTTTGGCTCCCTCCAACCAGTGACGCCACTCCTCCAAGGCTAGCTTGATTGCTAGAAGCTCCCTGTCTCCTATGCTGTAATTCTGCTCCGCCGGGCTCAACTTCCGAGAGAAATAGGCACAGGGATGCAGTCGGGGCGGTGTATCATGATGTTGAGATAATACTGCCCCGACGCCGGTGGTGGATGCGTCCACTTCCACCACGAAAGGAAGATTTGGGTCAGGATGAGTCAGGAGTGGGGCCCTTGTGAACTCCTTCTTAAGAAGGCGGAAGGCTGCGGCTGCTTCTTTGGTCCACTCCAGTCCTTTGGGTTTACCCTTGAGGAGATTAGTGAGAGGTGATGTAATCCTGCTGTAGTCCTTGATAAACCGTCTATAAAAGTTAGCAAACCCAAGAAACCTCTGGAGCTCCTTAATGGAAGTGGGTTCTGACCAGGATAGAACAGCCTCAATTTTCTTCCCATCCATACGTATACCGGTTTGGTCAATGATGTATCCCAAGAAATGAATCGACTTCTGGTGGAATGAGCATTTCTCCGCTTGAGGTAGAGGTGATGTTCTCTCAATGTGTGTAGGACCTCCGCAACGTGTTGGCGATGTTCGGCCTCACTCCGGGAGTAAATGAGGATGTCATCTATGTACACTATTACACAGTGGTGAAGAAACTCCCGGAGGACTTCATGAATGAAGTTTTGGAATACGGAGGGGGCGTTGACCAGACCGTAAGGCATGACCTCATATTCATAGTGGCCAGTAGGGGTCACGAATGCTGTCTTCCATTGGTCCCCCTCACGTATTCTTATCAGATTATACGCGCTGCGGAGGTCCAATTTAGTGAAGACTTTAGCTTCTCGGAGCTGTTCCAAAGCGGCTGGTACCAGAGGAAGGGGATATCGGTATTTTACTGTACCGTTATTTAGGACCCTGTAGTCGATGCATGGACGCAGCCCTCCGTCCTTCTTGGCCACAAAGAAGAAGCTTGAGGCGGCTGGTGATTTTGAGTGACGTATGTACCCCTGACTCAGAGCCTCCCTTATGTAATCTTCCATTGCCTGATTCTCTGGAAGCGAGAGCGGGTAGATCCTACCTCTTGGCAACTGGGCATCTGGAACTAGGTCGATCGCGCAGTCCCATGGCCGATGCGGCGGTAGCTGGGAAGCTCTCTTGGGGCAGAAGACATCATGAAAGGAGCTGTACTCCTTAGGAATGTGGATAGACTGCTTCTCAGGAGGGCTCTCGACCGATGTTGCAAACAAAGAAATGGGGTTCCGACCTTGAAGAGGGAGATTTGGAAAACAGGCAGGTGTACATCCAGATCCCCATTTCTTTATCTCTCCTGTGCCCCAAGAGATGATGGGATCGTGCTTCACCAGCCACGGGCGCCCTAGAATGATGTCCATATTTGCACCCTCCAGAACCAGAAATTGAATCCTCTCTTGATGTAACAACCCCACTTGAAGAAGGATGTCTTCGCATTGTCGATGGATACGGGTCGAAGATCGAGTGCACTGGGTTATCGGTTGTATCTGGTATATATGCGAGGACGCCTCAGTACGGAGGTGGAGTTGACGACAGAGGGATTGGGAGATGAAGTTCCCTGCTGACCCGGAGTCGATGAGGGCTGTGACAAGGAGAGAAATAGAGGCAGTAGTTATTTGTACGGTGGTAGTAAGTGGTTACATTGTTCAATATTCGTACTGAATACACTCACTGAAGTCCGAATGGGACGAAGGGGACACTCCATACGGGTGTGTCCACTGACACCGCAGTATAGACACAGACCCCGGGTCAGCCTCCTCTGTCGTTCCGCTGATGTCAGTCTTCCAGACTCTATTATCATGGGTTCTGGTTCTGGAGAGGCTGTTGACTCAGGCGATTGGAGGAGTGCAGACGAGGGGGTGATGGTGTCCTGTTGATAGGAACGGAGACGATCGGAACATCGGAGAGAATGTTGGATGAATCTCTCCAGACCCATTGTATCATCTAATGTGGCCAGTTGGATTCGGAGAGTGGGTTCCAAGCCGAGCCGGTACGTGGTCAACAACGATCTCTCATTCCATCCACTTGCAGCTGCTAGAGTGCGAAACCGGAGAGCATATTCCTGTGTAGATAGAGTACCTTGCTTTAGATGATACAGCTGCTCTCCAGCGGCTACTTCCCCATCAGAACGTCCAAACACCTCTTTGAAATACTCCGTGAAGGTAGTGATGGAATTCATGACCGGCCCGGCTTGGTTCCAGATCGTCTCAGCCCATTTAAGTGCAGGTCCAGAGAGTAGAGATACGATGTAGGCGATCTTCGACTTATCTGTGGGATATAGAGAAGGTTGCATTTCGAATATGAGGGAACATTGTAACAGAAAACCATTGCACTCCCCCGCTCCGCCTGAGTAGGGCGCTGGTCGGGCCATGGGACTGGAAGGAAGGGCCGACGAAGAAACTGTGGAGGCGGAAGTGCTCGGTGCTGGTGGTGCGTTGGAAAGTGGAGCTGGTGGCTGTAGAATCCGCTTCAACTGGTCCACCAGCTCTTGAAGGTGATCGGGGGTGCTCATGTTGTCGTCGTTATGGGTCCGGGCTTCTGTTATGAAGCGGACAGGAGACAGAGGTAAGGAAACGTTAGGGTGTTTATTAAATGACAACAAGGAGCACATGAAGGATAGCCAGGAGGATCAGGAATGATGTTGGGGTCTTTTCCTCCGTGGCTGGGTAACAGGAATACACGAGGATGGACAGCACACACCAGATACAGCTGACAGAGGATGACACAGACTTGGAAGGACTGGAAGACAGGACGATTCGGGAGGACCAGGAAGACTAGGAGGAATACAAAGAGAACAGGTAAGTAAATCGTTTGTTTTAGCTGAGGATGACTACGCTGAGTGGTCGCTCAGTTGTCCGCTTTCGTCGAGACGAGCCCGGACAATGAGCGACTGGAGTGCTGTGCTTTTATCTGGTGCTCGTGAATGTGATGCAGCTGTGTGCTCATTAGAAGTCAGGTGATGGTGATCTTCGTGAGTGGGGGTCGTGAGAGCCTGACCAATCCATGACAGTCAAAAGGGGGATACCTGCTGGACCTTAGAAGAATACATCAGCTTCACTCTAGAACAAAACTTTTCACCAACCTTTTTCATGAACATGATACCAGAGCCTGCACAATAAAAATTACCAGAGTCTCAATCTCAACAGTGAGTATGTGGTATACAGTTGAAGTCAGAATTATTAGCCCCGCTTAGATTTATTTTTTCTTTTTTAAATATTTCCTAAATGATTTTTTTGACAGAGCAAGGAACTTTTAAAGTATGTCTGACAATATTTTTTCTTCTGGAGAAAGTCTTATTTGTTTTTAATTTTTTTATGAGCCATTTTAAGGTCAAAATTATTAGCCCCTTTAAGCTATATATTTTTTGACTGTCTACAGAACAAACCATCGTTATACAATAACTTGCCTAATTACCCCAATGTGTATAGTAAACCTAATTAACCTAGTTAAGCCTTTAAATGCACTTTAAGCTGTCTAGAAGTGTCTTGAAAAACATCTAGTAAAATATTATTTACTGTCATCATAATTAAGATAAAATAAATCAGTTATTACAGATGAGTTATTAAAACTATTATGTTTAGAAATGTGTTGAAAAGATCTTCTCTCCGTTAAACAGAAATTGGGGGTAAAATAAACAGGCGGGCTAATAATTCAGGGGGGCTAATCATTCTGACTTTAACTGTATATATTCTTGGCACACATTATGCCCCTTAATACCAATTGAGCTTTGTTTAAGAGCCACATATACCTTGTTTCATGGCAACGGTGTACTCATAGTGAAATGAATACTTCCAGCAGGATAAAATGTCACAAAGTTGATCTAATTCTAACAGAGCACCTTTGGGAACAGAAGCTTTGTAACGTGGATGTGCATCAAAAATTCTGCAACAACTGCATGTTTGCATGTCATTGTGGACCAAACTATCTAAGAGATTCGTCTAGCAATTTGTTTAATGTATGCCATGATGAATCAAGTTAGGCCAGAAAGGGGTCTAAGCTTGTACTATCAAGGTGTAACTAATAACAGTAAGTCTGACTTGGATTTTGAGCCCGTCCTAACATTTGTTCCAGTGGGGATATTCTGGCTAAGAAATGGATCTGGAACTGATGAACAGCATTGACTGGGAAGCCTTTGACACTGTCATCCAAGCACCTGCATTGGTTTGTCTACTTCAGTTCCACAATGGACCATTATCTTTCTGACTTCACCAGAATTACCCATCCCTCTGGCTTTGTCTTAGCCAGTTGGTGCTTCACCTTTGCCGTACACTTATGGCAAATCATCAGGCTTCGTCCCTCCAACTTCAGCTCAGTCTCCAGGATCACATGCTTGTTATAATTCTTTAGTACCTCCTAAGTATCCACCTCTACCTGCTTTACCTAGGTAAATAAATTGTACTAAACTGAACTTCAACTCTGAAAACTGGACTGACACAATTTCAATTTACTAGAACTTCTATGTTAAGCTGCTTTGACCCAATCTACATTGTAAAAGTGGTATAGAAATAAACATGAATTGAACTGAATATATCATTGTTTTTGTGCACTGCTCTTTCTTTGTTTTTGGGTTGAATTACCTTTTTTTAATAAGAGCTTTCTTTTTTTAATAACCATTTATTTCACACTCATGTATGTAGGTTCAGTTATTTCACTTTTCACGCGAAGAAAATAGTCTTTTTAATGTCTTTAAAATAAAATAAATAAACAAATATAGGAAGCTAAGAAAAACAAAGAAAATTTCATATGACACGTAGAGGTTTTTGCATCTGAACCCATTACATATATAAATAAATGATTATCAAATGGCATTTAATAAATATACATTAATTGTGTTAGAATCTTTCTGAAACCTTTTCATCTTTAGATTAAAATGTAACACATACTGATACTTTATTGGGTCAGGCTGTCCAACTGCTTGTTAACCTAAATATTTAATCAGCCAAAGTCACAACAACTTTTAATTTAGGTTAAAAGGGAAGGACCTGACTGGTGAGGGCAACATTTACTCAAACCATCACTTGTTACAACTGAGTAACCGTGAGGAGATTAATGGCATTATAAACGCTGTTACTAAGGGAGTTACTTTTTTCATATGACTGTTTCCCCCATTACAATGCTAAAAAGGCTGCATTAAATATTTGATACAGTTCATAATTTACTGTACTTGGGCTCGCTGCAACCATTTTTTTATTTGAGTACATGCACATAGCACAGTAAATAATTTCCCTGCAATTCATTCATTTTCTTTCGGCTGAGTCCCTTTATCCATCAGGGGTCACCACAGTGTAATGAACCACCAACTTATCCAGCATATGTTTTACATAGCGGATGCCCTTCCAGCTGCAACACAGTACTGGGAAACATCAATACACACTCATTCACACACATACACGGTCAATTTAGTTTATTCATTTTACCCATAGCGCATGTGTTTGGACTGTGGGGGAAACCGGAGCACCCGGAGGGAACCCACACCAACACAGGGAGAATATGCAAACTCCACACAGAAATGCCACCCAACCCCCAGCCGGGACTCGAACGAGCGACCTTCTTGGTGTGAGGCGACAGTGCTACCACTGAGCCACCATGTCGCCCCTTAATTTACTTTTAAGTGTCACATCTCCTGTAATGTTTTGAATGACATATTAAAAGAAACTTGAACTTGATCTTAGGTATAACTGTATACAACACCCTTTCTGATTGCACAACACATATCAACTTTGGGCAGATGACCTACAGCAGCAGAAGGCCTTACCTGGTGACATCCTTTAAGATACTGTGCCTATAGAAAATCATCATACCCATTGAAAATCTTATATATATATATATGTGTGTGTGTGTGTGTGTGTGTGTGTGTGTGTGCGTGTGTGTATGTATGTATGTATGTATATGTATATGTATATGTATATATATATATATATATATATATATATATATATATATATATATATATATATATATATATATATATATATATATATATATACATATATCACACTTTCAAAAGACCTTCAGAATACAGTTGGAATTATTTCACAAAATGTAATTATTTCAAATGGGGTATATTGATTTTCTATAGTCACTCTAAGAACAGCAAACTGAGACTACAATACACATGGACAAACTGGAATTGGGCACTAGAAGAAATTCCCTAGATGATGAATTTCTGTGACTTTTGCATGGTACGGTCAGATTTTTGCATACATAACTGGAAACAAGGATCCATCCTGCCTTATTCGACTAGTTCAGACTGAGGTTGTAGTGCTGTGGGCGATATATTCTTGGCACACATTGTGCCCCTTAATACCAATTGAGCTTTGTTTAAGAGCCACAAACTACCTTGTTTCTGACCATGTCTATCCCTTTATGACCACAGTGTACTCATATCGTAATGACTACTTCCAGGAGGATAATGTGCAATGTCACAAAGTAGATCTAATTCTAAAAGAGCACCTTTGGGATATGCTAGAACAGGAGATTTGCATCATAGATGTCGACAAATATGAGGCAATTGCATGTTTGCTTGTCATTATGGACCAAATTATCTGAGGTATGTTTCCAGCAATTTGTTGAATGTATGCCATGACAAATTTATGTAGGAAGGCCAGATCATCAAACCTGGTACTTGTAAGGTGTAACTAATAAAATGGGTTGTGTGTGTAATTGGTTTGAAAGTGTAGGATCTTTATTTTCTTATTTTTCTTCTCCCAATTACATTTTCTTCTCCCAATTACAGTTGAAGTCAGAATTATTACCCCCCCTGAATTATTAGCCCCCTGTTTATTTTATCCCCCACATTCTGTTTAACGGAGAGAATTTTTTTTTCAACACATTTATAGATATAATAGTTTTAAGAACTCATTTCTTATAACTGATTTATTTTATCTTTGCCATGATGACAGTAAATAATATTTGACTAGATATTTTTCAAGGTACTTATTTATAGCTTAAAGTGACATTTAAAGGCTTAACTACTGTAGGTTAATTAGGTTAACTAGGCAAGATAGGGTAATTAGGCAAGTTATTGTGTAACAATGGTTTGTTCTGTAGACTAACAAAGAAAGATATAGCTTAAAGGGGATAATAATTTTAACCTTAAAATGTTTTTGAAAAAATTTAAAACTGCTTTTATTCCAGCCAAAATAAAACAAATCACTTTCTCTAGAAGAAAAAATATTACAGGAAATACTGTGAAAATTTCCTTGCTCTGTTAAACATCATGTGTGAAATATATATAAAAAATAAATAAATAAATAAATAAAAGGGGGGCTAATAATTCTGACTTCAATTGTACATCTAAACACAGATGTCTTATCTAAAACAATTTGAGCTGTCAGTAAAATCTAAGACATCTATGATTAGCCAAAAACTTGATTTATTTATTCAATTATTAGTCTAGTTTTAGATAAACTTGCTTCAGCAAAGCCATCTATGTTTAAACATCAATTAGCCCTCGTGTACACTGCCATTTAAGTGTGACCCAATTCCGATTTTTTGCTCATACGTGACACAGATCTGTTTTATAACTGTGTAAACACGGAAAAAAAATAAAAATAAAAGTGCATTTGCATTCGGATATTCAGAGATCGGTTTCAGGCCTCCTTCATATGTGGAAATAAATTAGATATAAATCGGATATGTGGCAATGCGACTATCATGTAAACAGGCAGATCGAATTTATTGAGGCATTTTGTCTTGCACGTCATTAAACTTGCAACAATGTGATACTTCTCCACGCTTTAATGCATAGAAGGAAAAACGTTTGTGGAGACGCCAATGCGGTAAACAACAACAACAGAGGAAACATGGAGTAGGAAAGTGGTCAGTCGCCACAATTTGCTCCCACCAGACCTGAGATCTCTCTGTTACCCACAAATTCCTCTGAATAGTGGAGGACACCATATATAAACCATAGGCGCAAGATACAATGATGGCCCTTTCCTTCCTCCACTGCTTCAAAATCCTTCTAAAGTTGGGCGAACTTCGCATATTTCGCAGAGCTAAAAGCAAGACAATTTCTTCCATCGTGGATAGTGTGGTGCTGATGCTAGAACCCGCGATTACGCATGCGCGATGCCGTAAATTGTATTGCAAGTGTAAACACATGAATTGAATATGGGTCATAATTAAAACAATTAAAAGAATGTGTAGACGGACAGGCAAAAAAATCTGATATAGAAAACAAATCGGAATTGGGCATCAAGACCTGACAGTGTAAACAGGGCCTTAGACATGTATTAGATTTTTTAACAGAAAAAAAATGCTTGCTGGTTGGGGTTTGTGTTTGAATTAATAAATAGCTAATTTAGGGTGTGGGAGAATTGTGACTTTACCCGTCATTTTGGGCAACTGTGTCAACAACTGATGATGAGATGCCATGCGTCTTGCCATCTGTGATGTCACTTGTGATATGCGGTGATATTCTGGTGTTATCAAGCATCACTTCAACACAGCTGGCTGAAACATTACTTTCTGTCTCAACTAGTAAGGGAGGATATACAGTAAGAGATGCAATTCATAAAGGAACAACAAAAATAGACTAAAATGTAGTGACACTATATTTTTCTTTTGTAGGAGTTTGCCTTTGAGAAGGAATATACGCTCCATAAACTGGATGAAGCTTACATGAAATGGAAATATTGCATGTGATTGTTCATGATATGCTTTTCAATCAATCAATTAATATAATACTGTGTCTTGCCGGCACCACACAGTGTTGAAGTTTTACTGTATGTTAAAGGTTTTGGTTTGAGTGTTCATTTAAAAATAGCTTCTAGAGCTTTATATGGCAAGCAAACACCACTTACCCATCATAAAACAACTGTAACACAGTTACTTGTGGCATATTGTTTTCAACACTCTGCCAATGCTACTTCTAGCATATATCTTGCAGGCATATTTATTTAATAAAAAAGTATATAAGGCATATCAGTGATGTAACACAAAATGAATAATTCAATTAACTCATACAAATCAAAAAAGGAGCCAAAGCGTCAGCCATTGCTTATAGTTAATATGCAGATGTTAATCAAGCTGTTGTGAATGAAACCATTGTTGCAAAATAATTAAGTCTGAGACAGAATTATACAAAATGCCTCCACAAATTATAGCGCATAGGAATGAAAATAACACAAGGAAAAAAAATGACTTTCTGAGAAACAATAAATTAAACCTGACTTCTATTTAAAGTTTCATTTCAAAAGTTTGTAAATATTGTTACCCGCTTAGCTCTAATATGGAAAAAATTACCTCTTGTGACAATTTAAACGTTTCATTGTAATCAGACGGAAAGTCAGCCATCATAATGTTTAAAATTAGACTTTAATATTTCATCGCATCAGAAGGTTGGTTCTTATTAAAGATGTGGGCTTTTTTTCTCAAAACCTAAATGTCATCAGAAGGAATGTGTGAAGATGCTTCTGTTTGCTGAATTATTCCACCTCTGTGCAGACGCCGTCCACCGATCATAAATTTGGCACATCGGCTTAATGATTTAGATATTAAAATTATATATTAAAGATATGCACTGATTTCAATAGATGTAGCACATTACAATGTATTATTATTATTTATTAATATTTTTAGTTCCTATCAGCTTTCTAACATACCTATCATTGTACAGTGCATCCGGAAAGTATTCATAGCGCTTCACTTTTTTCATGTTACAGCCTTATTCTAAAACAAATTAAATTAATTTCCTCAAAATTCTACACACAATACCCCATAATGCAAACGTGAATAAATATATATTTTAAATTGTTGCAGATTTATTAAAAGTTAAAAACCTGACAAATCACATGTACATAAGTATTCACAGCCTTTGCTCAATACTTTGTTGATGCACCTTTGGCAGCAATTAGAGTCTCAAGTCTTTTTGAATATGATGCCACAAGCTTGGCACACCTGCCATTGGGAATTTTTGCCCATTCCTCTTTGCTGTACCTTTCAAGCTCTATCAGGTTGGATAGGAAGCAATGGTGTACATCCATTTTCATATCTCTCCAGAGATGTTCAATGGGATTTAGGTCTGGGCTCTGGCTGGGCCACTCAAGGACAGTCACCCAGTTGTTGTGAAGCCACTCTATTGATATTTTGGCAGTGTGCTTTGGGTCATTGTCCTGGTGGAAGATGAACTTTTGCCCCAGTCTGAGGTCAAGAGCACTCTTAAGCAGGTTTTCATTCTGGATGTCTCTGTACATTGCTGCATTCATCTTTCCCTCTATCCTGACTATATAATATTGGCTCTGTGACAAATTGCTAATGTTCCTCCTGTTTAAGTCATGTTCAGAAATGCATGTCTGTTGCATAAAATGTATAAATGTAATATGCATTCATCAGAAACAGCTTGACTACAATTTTTTTTGTGTGTGTGATTTGTGTTGGTGCTACTTATTTAAATTACACTCTTTATCATTAAGTTGTTTAAATTATATAATATTATGCATACTTAAATTAGGTTTGATTTAATAAAAAAATAATAATTTAACAACAAATCTTATTACCACTGCCTTCAGTGACATCTTCTTTTATGCAATATTTCCATCTAACCAACGTTACCTTTTAAATGAAAAAGTTTGCGGGTAAAGAATTGCAACATGTCATTCATGCCACTACCCCTTGGGATGGATAGATAAATAAATAAATAAATAAATAAATAAATAAATAAATATAAACATAATAATATAATATAATATAAGCAATTTCACACGAGTAGCGGTGTGATGTAGCTGTATATACTGTAGGCACTGGTGAGAGGCATGCGTTAGTGTCCCACCAGAAACAATATACAGCCACATAACAATGCTACAAGTGTGATATTGCGTTTATACAACAGTTCGATGGCATAATTGTGTGTATAAAAAAAAGGAAATCAAACACGGAGTCTCAAAAACCCTTGGAACTACTTTCTTCCGACATTCATTCACATCTGCAGCTGACGTCAGAATAGCAGAAACTGTTGCTAATTCACTAACATCGCTTTAGAGCTAGTATTTAAACAATTGTCTAGCATAATGTCTAAAGTGATGACAAAACAGGTCATTTTTGCTCACATTTTAAGATTATCAGGCTCAGCGGCATGAAATGCCATCAATCTACAGAGATTTCCCAGTAACGTTAGTCGGGATTTCACAATAATAACACAAAATACAGCAACACAAAATACAAAAGAGGGAAATTGATTTAGAATGCCACTTACCTGATTTATAATGATTTGTTCAGCTGTAGTTTGAAATTTATGCAGAGAAAATGTTGTTTTTCTCCATCTCGAAGTACTTATGGGGTCTCTGCCTCCATCTTGAGGCGGAACATCAACCGTCACTTTCTTTGGTCTGCTCAAACAGGCTAATGGCGGCCGATGCACTGAATCCGAAGCTCCAAAATTATAAATATTTAAAAATAGGCGCTATACCTTTAAATAAACTGTATAGTTGCAATCTAAACAACTGCATTCTCGACTAAAAAGCCGCAAAACTACATTATGTTCTCCAACAGCAGCATTATTTGTCAAACTGTAGCGTTCCCTCCTTGTCGCTGTATGTGGGCGGAGTATACACAAGGGTGAAGGGTTAAGAGGCTGGACGATGGCTGTTATTTACAGAATATGGCATAGCTATCAGCCAATCAGATTCAAGAACCAGACAGAACTGTTGTATAAAAAAAATAATATAATATAATATAATATAATATAATATAATATAATATAATATAATATAATATAATATAATAAATTATAATATAATATAATATAATATAATATAATATAATATAATAAACTAGAACATAAAGCTGCTCATGGTACTTTATTGATAGTCACTAAATTAATGGTAAGTGTCTGTCAAAATACAATTTAAAGTTGTTAAACAAAAAGACTGCATAAAAAATAAAGTATTCACTGAATATGTTCCCTGGGGATTTTAGTATATTTCAGCACCATTTGTTGTATTCTAATGCACATTCTAATGTTCGATGAATTTACAAACACACTCGCAAACAAACACACACACACTTCAGAGACCACAGCCCCTGCCCATTCCCCCAGGGACCACTCTATTGCTTTTGGTTTATCACGGTCCAGCGTGCAGTTGGCCACAGTAATTAGAAAACCTCAGACATGCATTTGAAGTGTCCTGCTTAGGCCCAGATCACCAATAACAGCATTTATTGTTTTCTAATCAGGGGCCCTTCGGCTGCCCCAATCACTCAGTAAATAATGGAGATGTCAATACTCTCAGGCCCGTGACTCACCCAAACCTCTGCTCCCGCTCACCATAAAAAGCCCTCATTAATCACTCTGTACCTTTGAAAAGAGTTAAAACTGTCAGTCGGTGAAAACCTGTCTTCCTTCCCTAGCTCTGCACCGTCCACATCACCTCAACCACCAGCCTCAGTAAACCCTTTTCCTCATCAGCGGTCAAGCGGCTCAAATCTTCCTGCGTAACAAGGGCACCCGCATTGATTAGCGCACTCATAGCCAGGTCCCACTGCAGGAATTACTCTGCTAATTCTCTGTAAGGTTTTTTTTTTTCGCTAAGTCCAATCAACATCGTACATGAGAGGCAGGGCTGAATTAAAGGGATAGTTCACCCAAAAATGAATATTTACTCATTATTTACTCACCCTCAAGTGGATCCACATCTTTATGGGTTTATTTTTTTCTGTTAAACACAAAAGAAGATATTTTGAAGGAAGCTGAAAACCTGTAACCATTGACTTCCATAGTAGGAAAAGCAAATACTACGGAAGTCAATAGCCCCTTTCACATAGTGATTCCTGTAAATATCTGGAAAATTACTGGAACGACTTTACTGGTAAATTCAAATAAGCGCTGTTCACACAGGCAAAGACATTCCGGAATTTTTCCTGAAAAGGCCGTTCACACATTCATTCCAAACTACCGGTAAATCCTGACATTAACCAGAAATGACCTCTTAATTGCTGCGCTAGTATTTGTAAACATAGAGGCGGTCAGGCTATTGTTGATGGTTTCACTTTTATTTCAAGCTTTAATATTCACGCAGCTGCTTTGTCCCAGAGACATCCAAAGGCAGAAGCGATAACCGCAGCTAAATGTTTTCACATTTGACTACATTACAAATTCTGTGGATGGATCAGTATTGTAAACAACTTTGATGAAAACATATGGAGGAACACTTTTGCATGTCGAGATGTACATAATATGTGTGTGTGCTGGCGCTTACCGGAGCACTTCTTCACGTGCACATCACGTGTCAAGCAACATGAAGCAGAGCTTGAACGTAAACAAACAGCGGTTTATCATAAGCATTTTATCGATAATCTTTTACATCTTTTACAGGAACATAAAAACATTATCCAACTAACATCTAGCAGCTAAATGTGTCTGGAAAAATATTTAAAGGCTTTTAGTTTCAAAAGCAGCGTAGATGTGAATGTGTCTAAATGTTCTGATTGCTTTAGTGTTCTGACTGGCTGGAGTAGACGTCTCACGTCAGCGCGTTCTAAGGATGAATGCACTCTTTCGGGCAATTTTCCCTCTGCGTTCACACAGAGCAGCTTTCTGGTAAGGTCTAGATAGGATATGCGGCTGGCCGGAAGTGCGATATGCACATAGCATAATATTAGCAGAATTTTTTATGACACTGTATAACAATAATTAATATTTTTACAGTACTGTGACAGTTGGGTTTAGGCTTAGGGTAGAGGTAGACGTAAAAAAATACAATTTATTGGATAATTTAATAGAGAACATAAACAATACTTGGTACAACTACTGTTTTTACATTACTGTGATGGATGGTTTTAGAATTGGGGTGGGGGTAGTTGTTAATAAAGTACAATTAATAGGAAATTTAGTAAATAAAATAAATCATTTTCGTTTACTTCAACCATATCTGTAAGCAACAACCCAGCATTCCGGCAAATTACCGATAATGTTACAACTTCTCTTTCCGAAAAATTGCCGAAACTAATTTTCCGTTACGTTCAGATAGGGCCTGTTCACACATACAGACCTTTCCGGAAAATTGCCGGTAATTTTCCATTAAGGTCTGTATGTGTGAAATGGGCTATTGGTTACAGGTTTACAGCTTTCTTTAAAATATCTTCTTTTGTATTTAACAGAAGAAAGAAACTTATAAACATTATAAAGGGTGTGTAAGTTATGTCATACTTTTCAGTTTTGGATGAACTATTCCTTTAAGCCTCCTGACCGAAACCTACATATTGTGCTGGTTCTGTGGTTTCTGCTGGTTTCTCTCAGAAATAAAGTTACAAAAGCTGTCACTGAGCCAGTGCCAGACAGACTAAGTTTTTTACTAATGCTGCTCCTCACCAAATATAGCAGAAACACATGATTTATACTTTTACCCAGGCTCTACTACATATCATCAGCATAACTGCATTTTCATGACACAATCACTGAGCAGCACAGGTGCCAATAAATTTCTCCTCACTGACATTGATTCCACTTTACTTCTCATCATTTTGCAATTGTAAACGAGTATTAGTGAATGACTGCTTGTAACTGACAGAATGTACTGAGTTACTAGAGAACTCTGGGCAGTACATCACCATGTGGTTGAAAGATGAAATTGCAAGTTACTTGCAGGAGAAGCTTTTTTTCCAGCAGTTGAGAATCTAAGGTAGACCCAAGCTTGCCTGTGATCTTCTTTAGTTTGCTTACAAATATTGACCCTATTCTTTAATGCGGAGGTGCGCCTATTTTCGTGATTGATTTAGAACTTTCAATTCAGTTTCCTATGGGAGAAATGACTAGGAATAATTATCCACAGAAAACGCTCTTGCTCTTCAAACAAGTGTTTGCATGAATATACAGACAAAGTAGAATAATATAATAAGAAAATATCAGTTTGCAACATCAAGTAGCATAACTAGCTGTTTTGTAATGTCTAAAAATGTATGGAAGTGATTTAGACCGGAAGTCTCGAGCCAAAAAGATTCAAATGGCTGCACCTGCTCATACGAGAAGAATAAGGGGAATAGCATATATACATGAAAATGTTGTAGTCAAATTTCCAACAGTTCAACACTATTAATATTATTCTGTTATTAAAGAAACTCAAACTATCCCTTTAAGTATTACCGTATGAAATACAAAACAATAATAATATGTAGGAGCAGAACACAGTGAACCCAAAAGGGCTCTTGTCTTGCTATAGATCATTGTGATACTAATGTCACATTAAAATACCAATCTCATCATAGTTTTTAAGATGGACGAAAATAAAGCAAAGGGAAATACAGCGTCATTAGATACAGTGTGGATCATTTTAGCCCAACCTTTATTTGAAATTACTTGTTTCAGTTCTTCTAAATGGACGTTTTCCAAACGAGAAGTGCAACACATAATTAACAACACACTGCAGGCACTTTTGGGAAGAAGTGGATAGCTTTAGTAAAGCTGTGCGCAATACCATTCAATGAAGATTATCTCAAGTTGTATGTGTTGAGTTATGTTCTGTTTGAGCTCATATTAATCAAGAACAACTGCGACAAATAAATCTGTGTTATCTTCTGTTTGTTTACTAACATTTGTTTAAGCCACAAAAGAAATTGCTGGCCAAAAGCCACATGTGTACATGGTTTTCATGTACTCGCTATTGTTTAGTCTTGAACGTAAATAATTATGCTGGCTGAACTGAAACCTGCAATATGACACAATAATAAAATATGAGGTTTAACAGATCACATTTGCAAGTAAGTCACATTTTTATTTTCAATTCACACATATTTTCAGGGGCAGCGTGGTGGCGCAGTGGGTTGCTGGTTCGAGCCTCAGCTGGGTCAGTTGGCATTTCTGTGTGGAGCTTGCATACTCTCCCCATGTTGGCGTACGTTTCCTCCAAGTTTTCCGGTTTCCCCCACAGTCCAAAGACATGTGCCTGAGGTGAATTAGACAAGCTAAATTGTCCGTAGTGTATGCGTGTGAATGTGTTTCCCAGTGATGGGTTGCAGCTAATTAAAACATATGCTGGATAAGTTGGCGGTTCATTCCGCGGTGGCGACCCCTGATTAATAAAGGGACTAAGCCAAAAAGAAAATGAAAGATTGAACATATTTTCATGTATTTACTAGTTTTACTAATGTAAAACTTTCTTCTTCTTCTTCTGCCCTGTTTTAAGCATTGCTTCAATTGGCAGGTCTCAGCATCCATCCAGCATCTTCAAATGTTAGCGGATGGCGCTAGCAACTTCAAAGTCTTGAGCTTGATTTCCAGGGAACACATGCTGATAAAATATATTGAATGCTATGTAAGTCACTTCAGATAAAGCATCTGCCAAATGAATAAATACAAATGCACTCCCACATGCACAAGGTTAGTTAGAGACAAGTCTCTACGGTGGAATGCCCCAACATTACATGACAGCTGGAAGATCTGCTTTCAGTCTGGCCTTGATTTCCCCTGATGAGGTCATGGTTGCTAGTATTTAGACAAGATTTTTGTGCAATTTTAATGCCCTTTTTTATCTAAACAAAAATGATGGAGCACTAAGGAGCGGCGCATGCAGCTGTGTCGCAATACATCATTAGCGCATCTCTAAATCATTTTATTTAACTTCAAACGACAGAGTGAGTTGTTTGACTGTGACAGAACAGATATTTGAAAACTCACTCGATGTGAGCTTGATTGGAAGAGGCTCAAAGGCTGCCACCACCGAACAAGTGTCCTAAATCTCCTTGATGGGGAACATATTCTTTGCCCATATTTCTGTCATGTAGAAGGTAGAATGATGTTGGCCGCATTCCGCCGGTGACCCAGCATTAGGTAGACTGTTGGGATCGCTTCGAGTTCGGTCTTGTGACTTACGGTTTGTAAGCCCCTCCAAAACGTTCCCCTTAATTAGTCTGCGCACCACATGAAAGTTACTGTGTTACTGTACAGGAAGTGATTCAACATTTTCCCCTGTCAAACATTTCCCCCCTCCTTCTGCATGTCTCTAATGAGATTTAGGGTTTTACATAAAATGTTGTTTAGATTGGTTTCTCTCCATTTGGCAAGGCCTTTGAAAGGAAAAAAAATGAAATGACTGACTCTGTCGGCAACCTCCCCTCTGTATGTCTAATCTAAGCCTGTAATTAGTTATTGCTCCACATCATGAACTCATTAGATATCTGCCTACGGGACATCAGCAGAGCTCTGCGTACTTTACTGTTGTTTCAGACCAAGGCCCTTAAATCATAATTGTCACTTTTACGAAATAACATAAATTACTAACAAAAATCATCTTGTTTATTCCGAACCGCATATGGGTCATTACTTGAGAAAGGTTCCAGAAATATGCCTGAAATATATCTGTATCATGTGAACTGGCATTCATGCTTTAGAACATCAGTTGTCATGCACTTTCTAAACAGTTTATGACAGATAAATTATGGCAGGCTCGTGTATTTGCGGTTCAGCATTGATGTACAACATGGCCTCTCAGATCGTGGCTCAGGCTGATAATGGAGTGCATCCTCAGCGGGACTGTCCTCTCTCGGGCTCGATTTGAACTGAATTTGAATCAGGGCTGGGTTTGTCTTAAAGCAGACCTTTAACAGAGCCCCCTCCCTGTCTCCCCGCTGCCTATTTATACATTTTTTCCTCTCCACAGATAAAGATCTCAGCTATCTCGGCTACCACCTCCCCCTCCCCCAGTGTGTTTCTGCAGTTGTAACATGCTTTGCAACACTCCACACTACATGCATACCAAAAAAGACGCATGCGCCCGCTGAGCGCCGATGTCTAATGGCATGAGGAAGCTGAAAAAAAAAGCCATTTCCTCTCCCTCCCGTCCTCCACCCCACCAGCCCGCCCTGATGATGAAAACACAGACAGCTGAAGCAGAAAGCCATTTCTCAAGTTAAATGCCATGTGGTTATGTAGTGTGGTATTCACTCCGAAATTAAACGCCTCTCGCCCTGAAAGCTGTCACACAACAAAGGGACCATAAGAGGCTGGGGTTCACCCAGCGTAGCCACAACATCGCTTAGATGCTGGACGTTCGTTTTATGACTCATTCCATCCCGCACAGTGTTTAGCTGGGTGCGTGCCTGTGGCGTTATGATCGCTGCAGGATCACCATGTTCAGCTGGTTTCATGTCTAATTTAATATTCTTTGGCCGCTAAGAAGTCTCAGTTATTTCATTTATGTCATGACTTTGTTTTGAGTAGCAGACTTGCTAATTCCGTGGCCTCCAAAAGTTTAAAAGCACCCTAGGCATCATGGTGCCCTAGGCAAAATAGGGTTTCAGAAAATATTAACAGAATTGCTTATTACTTTGTGATGTCTTTTTACATTGATAGGGGCAACATAAATCATGTACAAATAAAAGCTGATCATTGATCAATCTTTTACTCTTATGTCAGTTTTTCCAGCACTTGCTGTCAGTGCATACTTTAGTGGTGGATGCTGTTTTTATGTTCTCTACAGTTGTTTAAAGGGTCATGAACGCAGGGTCTCAGCACGGTGTTTTAACACCTCTAGTTTGAAAAAAAGGTAAGGAAAGTGGGTGAGTCCAGCTGTTTAGGTGGGAGTGGCAAATAGGGAAGGATTTGCATGAAAAAAAGGAGTTTCGGTTCGAGCACATGCTGATTTTTACAGAGGCAAAATAACACAGAGAAGAAAGCCAGTGACTATGACATCAGTAAACAAATTATTGGCCAAATTATTCGTTTGTTGAATTTAACTGCAGTTTGGCACTTTCACTTTCATTCAGCAACATTTCATGCATGCCCCCCATGACAAACAAGATATTGGATGCGAGAAATTGCTGGAAGAGTGTAGTTTTGATGGAATGTTTGATGCTGCACACTGTATGGGTAAAAGCTATTGGGTAAAAAATGTTCCTTACAAACCTATTTTTGTCACGTGACCACTGTAATCCACAGTCCAGCTGCGGTCTCATAACGGGGAATTGAACACAAAACCTTTGTTGCAGAACATTTATAAACGCAACACTGACGAACCATGTCTCTGAACAATTTTTCTTCTTCCACTTGTTTTAATTACGATTGGCAACACAACGTAGCATCTCTCTGCCGTCTGAACACTGTAACAGGTAAAAACATTTTTGCAGCCATCATGCATAATAAAGTTGCACCTCATTCACAATATAGCACACTGATTGGTTCGAACCAAGTCTATCTAATGAATTCATGTTGAAAGCTCAAAGACATCATCACATTGTACCCGCCTATACAGACTTCCAGTCTACATGCTGGAATTTACACAAGGATCTAATCGCCGTGACAGAGCTTATGAATTTCTTTTAAAACCAGAAGAACAAATTTGCTCGAAATAATGCAAAAACAACCAAGTTTTACTGTTTTTGTGAAATATATGTGTCCTAATAGTGTTTTTAGCAGCATGGGATACATATATGACTGTCAACATCTGAAAAAATTTCTTTTGGTGTTTCGTGACCCTTTAAAGCAGTGATGCCCAAAGTAGGGCCCACGGGCCAAAGGTTGCCCATTGTAAGCTTTGATTTGGCCCACCGTTCCATCTGAGAGGAGGGTGAGTATGATGTAAAGGGTTGGGGCGAATGCCTTTAACACAGAGATCATCATTTCTAATTTGACGTAACCTTTTTTTAAATGTAACCTCACTTGATTTATTGCTGAGCTACAAAAAAGCAAACTGAAATTAAATGCTTCAATTATATGTTGTAGATGAATCTGATTTTTTAAAAATGTAAACACTTTCACTTGATGGATAGAAGACTATGCAGAAGACATCGGCAAGCAAATCAAGGCAAAAACTAGTGTAATTCTGTTATAAATGAGATGTTTATGTTTTTACTGTAATACGTTCATAATAAAATGTAAAAAAATACTGTATTAGTTAATATAAAGCAATGTTTTGTAGTCATTTTTAAATATTTTTATATAAATTAGGAAATTACCCATGGCAACTGTATTTACATTCGACCCACCAGCCTCAATCAAGTTTGGTTTTTGGCCCTTGGGTTTGGGCACCCCTGGTTTAAACACATATTTTGTCTATCGCCTTCAGAAAAAAAATAACTTAAAGGTAAAACAGATTCTCCCTCTGGCAGTATCATTCAAAGAACATCTTTGTACATTAGCTATCTTTGTTTTTTTCTCCCACTAAAAGTGTATTCTAGTGCCTTAAGAGTAGTGGTTTTGCAGAGTTAAGACATATTTGTGGCTCTGCATATTTTATTGATCTTGGAATATCTTGCCAGGCCGCAAATTTAATCCAAACCTATTTATACTAATAAGGTATTTCTAAAATTCAGTGGTGTAAAGTAATAAATTACAAATACTCAACTTACTGTAATTGAGTTCAGAAATTGTAATTTATGAAGTAGTTTTAAAAATGTGTACTTTCTCTTCAGTACATTTTTAGTACAGTATCACTACTTTTACTCCACTACTTTGCTTCTACCTGCAGTCACTACTTTATTTTTTCTTGTCTATGAGGATTAAAAAAATTAGTCCTGTGATTCTTGTCCAATCAAATCGCACATGGAAGCTAAATCGCATAATGCTGAACCACCTCAAGGCATTGGCGCTTTATAAATGCAGCAAACTGCTTGGAAGCATTAAAAGTGTCCAAGAAGATGTCTAAAAATCTTTACACGCAATGACTGAGAGATGGTTTAGATGCATGTCACTGGTGAGAAGATGAAAAATGTTTACTGTATAATGACTGAAATCACCAAATGGACTTAACAAACAATCCCTAAATGCACTACAACATGTCACCTTTACACATCCGCATCAGATTTTCACAGCATAATACTCTTACTACTCACTACTTTTAAAAGGGCTACTTTTTACTCTTACTTTGAGTAATGTTTACAACAGATACTTTTACTCTACTTGCACTACATTTTTAGACAAGTAATTGTACGTTTACATGAATTAGATTTTTCTGTACTCTTTCCACCCCTGTTAAAATAAAAATAAAATAGGTAAATAACAGTGGTGCAGCTTCTAGCCATAACTCTAAACATAAACTGTAAACTTGTCCCTATATCCTGATTGATTGGATTGTTCCAGGATTAACAAAGACGTTGATCCGGGACCATCATACTTGATAAAATCAGGTTCTGCTGAGAGTGTATTATCTATAAGTATTCCTATCATGCTTTTTAAAGATATTTTATTTAATTTTATCTGTTTGTTGATGTAAAAGTTTTTGTTTCTGAACCTTCTGAAGTGAGTTGTCAGTAATTTCAGTCTTACATCCAACATACAGGCTTGCAACAAATTTGCCCAAAAACACATCTATTTTCACCCAATCTTTAACACTGCAGCTGTAGCTGAGGTCTGGACATGTGGTTCAATTGTCACATTGAGAAGATGCTGTTTTCTGTGCTGTGTAAGCGAATCTTTAAATGCACTTCAAAAAGGATGAGGCAAATGGCAAAACTGACACTATTGTTACTGTTCAAATCACTGTCTACCATAATATGTTTAACCACCACTCAATTGAGGCCTGTTTCTACAGCGGAGGACTGCCCTATTCCCTCCCAGTAGGCACACAACATCATAAGACATTAATATTAGGTTAGATTTAGGTCATGACATCAGGTGATGCCAGCATCTAAGGACAATGTTATCTTGACGTCTAATAACGATGTCAAATTACGTTAAAATTTGGTTGATTTTAGGTTGTGTTGGAAAGTGACCAAAATCTAACGTCTGATAGATGTCATAGTGGTAACATCCACACAACGTCAAGGTGTAACATGATTAGACGTTGATATTTGGTTGATTTTAGGTTGGACATTAACGTCGGCCTGACGTTGGGTTCTGACGTCAACCCAATTTTCATTTACAAACAAAATTCCATGTCCCCATGATGTTCAGGTACGTTGACGTCATGTTGACATCCTGTGCCTGCAGGGCTGGAACACAAGCACAAATTTGACAGGGGAACATTTTATATAACATATATGGTACAAAATGTCCCCTTATAAGTGCATTCAGCTTATGGTAAATGATGCCAGTTTGTGATGATGATTAACAGAATGATTTTGCATGTTTGTGTTTAATGGAGCTGTTCAACAAAATGAAAGCTTACCTCACAAACAGCCCAGCCCTCTTCAGCCTTCACCAGAGACCTTTCACCTTAGTCGGGATACTTTGGTGACCCCGTCCCATCTCAGGCGGCTGCTGTCCCTGTTCGTAGATTCGATCGATGGAGGCTTTCAGTGGGCCCCGCCATCCATTCCCTCTTGTTAATGACAGCCATAATTCACAGAAGTGGGAAATATATATATATATATATATAAATATTTCACCCACGAGCTGTGACCTTTCTGTCTCCCAGCTGACAGCTCAGGGGGGAAAAGGTGTCAATTAATGACATTTAGAAATTTCATATCACTCTCAATAACCCTGAGATTTTTACAGGGAGAAGCGGATGGGGTAGGGCTGGGCTTTTACACGGAGCAACTTTCATGAGGTAAGATAGGGTTCGTGGCAAGTCATTAATGTCACTCGCTCCACCTGCAATCATTTCAGACCTGGGTCAGCATTAAATCTAATTGATCACCATGATTGTCTTTTGGGATGATATAGCCCTCATCACATCAATGCCCAGCCCTTTCTGTTCAAGGGGCTGTAGGCAAGACAAATGTCTTTGAAAGGTGATAAAGTTTGACAAAATCTGTATAAAAGGTCTGGTTTGAAAGTATCAGCCCCCAAAATGGCTCCTTAGTTATATTTTTATTAGGTTCTTACTCCTAAATGAGCAGGTCTTTTCGCTGATATTGAGAGAGGCTGATGCATATGATGATTCTGGGAACAGTATGGCCCAATTCCAATTCTATTTTTGTGCCCCTACCCCTTTCCCTTCCCCTTGGCCCTTAAAACTGGGGGTTAAGGGGAAGGGCTTCAAAATTTACTCCTAAGAATTGGGACAGCACCTGCACACGTCATCATATGTCATCGTGAGCTCTTGCTTCATATGAGATCAGACGATCGCGACTGCTGTAGTTATTCCAGATGCTTTATTTTTTTGATTTTTATCTTTAAATCACAACAAATCACTGAAGGCATATATCATGTTATCATAACACTCTAATGTGACAATAAGATTGTAATACTGTGCATTTAACACAGTGGCCATATTCATCTGTGTAAACACACCAAAAACAACATTAACATTATAGAAGACACTGTAAAAAGCTCATTCCCAGTCACTAGACTTTTCAGACAGGGTATTTGAGTGTCATTAAGTGTCAGAATGTTGTAGGACTGCTGTACAGGAGTTATGGATTATAGATCGCGAATTTAGCTTTTTTTTTTGAGCATTTATGAATTTATTAAAACATGGGCTTGTTTGTTGTAAATATTTGTAATAATGACAAAAAATAATTTGTGGATCTCCTTACTTCCAGGTTCAGCAATACTGCCGTTAAGGCTGGTGTATTCTGAGAAATTTTATTACCTCTTGGTTTTGAGTGTGGTCCTGAAAAATCTTCGTTCAAGGGGTATTCACCCCATTCCCTTAGCCCTACGCCTTCAAGTTAAAGAGAATTGGGACACCCCTACCCCTTGACGTGAATGCGCAAAACGAGGGGTAGAGGTAAGGGGAAGGGCTAAGGGGTAGAATTGGGATTGGGCCTATATCCCCATCCTCGTGAAGCTTGTCAGGGGACAAGAAGATTCAAAAGGAGATTCAAAAGAAGATAAAAAACTTTTATTTTATTTCTTTTTCCATTACAGAAAAAGAACATGAGCTTCATGCATACAAACACCTACAAAAGTTATGTGAAACACATGAAACGTGTTGTTCATGTGAAAAAGATGTGATTGTGTGATTTTTATTTTACACATTAAAGTATTCTAAAACCATGTGTTTCACGTGTGTTTGATGCATGATGCTTGTGTAGTTTTATGTAACTGACACAATTTTAAGCTCCAAAAAAGATTACCAATAATTATTTTTAAAAATGATAAATTATTGACTCAAAGTATACTCCACATCTTCTGAAACAATAATGGACAAACTGAAATTTACATATTTGTTCAGTTTAAAATGTGATCAAATTTAGCCTTCCATCAAATAGGACAGAGGTGCCAAAAAACTCAGTTCTGGAGGTCCGATGTCCTGCAGATTTCATCTCAAATTTGCCTTAGCACACCTGCTTGGTAGTGTCTAGTATGTCTATGACATACTTGATTAGCTGACTCAAGTGTGTTGGGGTTGGAGCTGAACTCTGCAGAACACTGGCCCACAAGGACCAAGTTTTGGCACCAGATTTATTATTTAGCTGATGTTTGATGGTATTATAATATATTATAATGTAAGTAGTTTGTTTTTGAGCAAGTTAAGCATTGCTCTGGTTTAGCTTAAAGGGTACATATGATGAAAATCATCTTTTGTAAGCTGTTTGGACAGAACTGTGTGTAGGTATAGTGTGTCCACAGTCATATTGGGGTGATAGAAACACAATAAGTCTCTTTTTAAAAATTTCCTAACATTAAAATAGGATCTAAATCCCTCCCATTTTGAGGCCGACTGCAACTTGACGTAGGAGTGCGGTTTCCCGGCCCACCGAATTGATTGACAGCCACGTATTTGTTAACATGTCTCCATAGTAAAGTGTATAATCATATCAACAAAACAGGACATGTGCAAAGCAACTGGGAATAAAAGATCTGTTCAGCTCTCTGTGATCATCAATCATCGTCAAATGTGATCAAGAATGAGTTTTATAAATTTAAAACATTTTTAAAACAGTGCATGTTTGTAATAAAGTCAGTAAAATTTCTACGTAATTCATCACCACAGCCACATTACATCAATACAATTATAAAAGAAGATGCTTCAGTCCCAGTTTGTTGACGTTAAATCAGGTTTATTTTGTACATTAACATAATGGATATCTATACAGCAGGGGATATTAATGAGTATCCTGTCACATTTGCCGTGCAAAAAGCATGCAAAGTTAACGTCTGTGTATTTGTGTGTGTGTTTGTGTGCGCACGCACGCGCACGCGAGCGAACTTTATAATGACATTGTGTGTGACTCATTGCTTCAGAAAGGCTTAAATTAACTCCACAACAAATATATTAAATAACTGTTGTAAAACTTCTTACTGTAGTAATAGGGATCTGCTTAATTTTTGTCACTGAGCTGTTTGTCTACATGAAGGCTATGGCTGTGCGTGATAAGCACATGGATAAGGTTGGTGGGGAGAACCAGCTCAGTTGGATAAACGGCACAGGTAACAAAAACCACTACACTGTTAAAGCAGCTCCCATTTTCCAGATTATAAAAGCTATAATAAATAATCTGATGGGTGTTTTGAGCTGAAACTTTACAGACACATTCTGGAAACACAAAGGATTTGAATTAAATCTTGAAAAATTGTTAAAATTGGTGCCCTTTAAAGGGTTTGGATCTCACTGACATGTTAATATGGACCAAAGTAACATTATTCAGAATATCTTCCTTTGTTTTGCACAGAAAAAAGAAAGTCATACAGCTTTTATAGCAACAAGAGAGTGCTTAACTCTTTCAATGCCAGTGCATTGTTTTTATTCCTTTTTTTTTTTGTTACCAGCCACCACCAGTATTTTTGATGAATTTCACCTAAATTTGATGGCAGAATATTTTCTGCTAAGAATATATTAGCATACTAAATATCAAAATAAAGAACCAAGCCTCTATTTTTAAACAAACAAACAAAAAAATGTACAATTGTCTTTTATCACTACTTGAATGCAGCTTAATCAAAAATACACCTAAATCGATCTAGTCCATAAATGACAGGCAGGGGCGCATTTCCGAAAACCATCATTAGCCAACTAAGGTCGCAAGTTTCGTTGTTACAAACATAGTTCATTGATTTGGTGTTTCCCAAATCCGTTATTGCAACAAACATTTCCAAACTGGAACATTTAAACTTCAAATGATTAAAAAATAAAAAATAAACATCATCAAAAGTCATCTCTTTTAGGTGTAATTTGTTTAGAAAGTATTTTTTACAGTTCAGTTTTAACGATCTTCCAATTGACAATTGACAAGGGCCGCAGCTCTGCAAAGTTTTGCTCCAACCCTAATCATACACTGATCAAAATAATCGAGGTGTTCTAAAGAGTCATGAATAACTTCATTAGTTGGATTAGCTGTGTTTAATCGGGGTTGGAGCTAAACTGCAGAGTTGCGGCCCTCCAGGAATTGAGTTTGAGACCTATGGTGTAAAATATAATAAATTGCAGAAAAAATGATGGGTTTTTCTTCTAAAGAAGTCGTTACTTCACCCTATTTAAAGCATCATTATGGACATTTTATGTTATAACTAACGTGGTTCAAACGATGAATCTCCGATAAAGCAACTACGGTTTTGGGAAACATTCATTTCTACATTGATCTTTTCCCAAACGATGCATTGCACTATGATAGTTCAGCCGCGAGTTACAGTAAGTCATTGTTTGGGAAACGCACCACTATTCATCTGTAAACCTTTTCATTTTAACTTGACCAGATCACTTTCTCTTTTGCACACCATCTGATCTGCTTTGATTGTTGTTATAGGTACTTTGTACCCAAGAGACCCAGAAGTCCTGTAACTCATTCAGGATCTGTGCTAGCACTTCACATACTGTACTACACCTTAAACATTGATTTGCCTTAAAAAAAAAAAAAAAAAAAACTCATCGATGGTGGTGATGAGTTGTTTCTTAATCGATGAGATGAGATATAATGGGGTTAATCATGGGGAAAGAGTATCAGAATTTCCATTTTCGGGTGAACTATATCTTGATCTGAAAACACAAATAAATGACCATTCCCCTATAGCTTGACTGTAAACTTGGTCAAATATGCTGAGCTGCAAAAGCAATCAGTGAGCTTGATCATAATATCTAACGGCACATTATTCCATTGTTCCTTAAATGACAGGCCTCTCAGGCTACACTGTCACGCCAGCATCCCTGAGGATCTGAAACATGGAGCAATCTTGCACGGATCAGCCACACATTACTAGGCAATCATCTTGTTCACATACGAGTACAATGACATGGAGTCTGGCAATACTTCCCCCTTTCCCCCCAAGCCTCCTTGTCAATCTCGACCACAATCTCCATTCCACTCAAATGCTAGATCTGTTCCATATCAGTGGCACTGGGCCTGCGGTTGAATATCAACCCCATTCAAATCGGGGGGTAAATAGCTAAGGGGTGACATAACCTTTCGTGTAGAGCCCGGCCGCACCGTATACAAATAATTGAAACCCTTGACCCTGTCTCACCGCATACGGCTGTAAGTACAAACCTGACATTTTGATTCAGCTCCTGGGCCCTTTTCTCACTTGTTATTTTTCTATTTCAATAATCCATGACGGGCAGCAGAGAAAGAGAAGGGATGTGGAGGGGAAAGCGTGAATGATTAAGACTGTCAAGATCAAATAATGTCCTTCGAAAGCAGCCCATAAATCTGCTTTTGTGACATTTGCAAACCTGACACGCCACAAACAGTTCGCTACCCTCAAATGTTCCGCATGTTTTATTTATTTGTTTATTTATCACTATTTGCTCATCTGGTTTGGCCCATCTCATAGGCAGAGAGAAGAACGTGACCTTCAGTTAGTGAAAGTGGCCAAAAATCGCACCGTATTATGAAAATGCCAGACGTGTGGTGATGAGGAAGATTCAGAGATTGAAAAGTCAATGCGTTCCAGTTGCCCAATGTGCTGTGGTGAGCAAATACTAATGCTGGAAGTCATTTTAGACTGACAGCTATCGATGAGGTTGGCTCATCTGGAGTACTGCACCATGCCGTAACTGCGTCCTAAGAAAGGATGTACTTGTTTTTCCCATTGACTGGACTCGGTTCAGTTGATGGTCATCGCCTTCTATAGTCGCTCATTATAATATCAGTTTAACTGCATTCGTTCCTTTTCCTTCTCACCCCCTCTCCATCTTTAACAGCCCCGTTTTAATCATTGCCCCATGCGGGCTCACTGTCTTGTCCTGGAATTTATACCCCATCAACTACATTTGCATATTGCCTAATATGGACATTTCCAATTGAGAGTGTCACTGATAGCCTGCATGTTTCATGGCTATTATCCAGCACAATACCCAGATAAGAAGGATGAGGTTAATTCCTGACCTTAAGATTCACTCGTTTCATCTCCAAATCGTTTTTCATTTGCCTCTGATCCGTATTATGATTCTGATATTCTTGTTGGTGCTCACATACATGCATAATTTACAGTAATGAAAATCACATTCATGGGAAAGTGGAGGTAAGCGCGTTTGGTTAAATGTTTATGACATGGACACTACAGCTGTTAAATAGGACAGAACAGGTTCAGGTCTCCAGATCTAAGATCCGAGCGAGAGCAAAACTTTGATTAGAGCTTAAGTAGTAGAAAATCTGGGTGTTTGTGAAGCATTTTAAATGAAGACTTGAGGCCATGTCACATCCTGGTTCTTCCTTCTTCCTTCCCCTCCCCCTTCCTTTCCCTCCCTCTCGCTTGCATCTTCACCTCTTTAATGCCGCTCTGTTGTGATAAACAGCTGCCATCAGTGTGAAATATTAATAGCGGGGGCTGATTTGGGGTGTTGAGCAGTGTCATTCATTTGCCTTTTTAATCTACCAGTAAACAAAAAAAAGAAAAAGAACTTCACTCGCAGTCTTTCAGAGCGTCAAAGTCCTCGCAAAGTCAGCCACTTTTACACTGACAGCTGTATTTTGTGTGTCGGAGATTGAGCAAGCATTTGTGTGCCTTTGCCATTCACTACATATAGAGGTGCCACACATAAAAGTTTAAACAAGACACGAGGCATCACTGGCACTTCTCCAAACATTGTTGTTAAGATGGGGGAAAGCTCACTGTGGCACATTTTAAATATTTCACCATTTACAGAGGCCTGCCAGAAGAACAAAATGGCTGCCATGCAGCGATAAGTTCGTTGCTAACTATTTGAACACAACACAACTGTCAAAGAGGTGACTTTAAATCTATCTCAAATGCACAAGATTACAGAGATCCCCACATTTTCTTTTGCTTTGCTTTGTCTGTGAATTCCTTCTCAAGTCCTAATTTGAACACAGTCAGCGGCACGCAGAGGAAGATCTTTGATTAATGCGAATGCATTTATAATTCTGCTTAATATCATTATCATAATAATTGCATTAATCATCCCGACCCATTGACAGCATTAATGTTTCTCCAAATGTGATCACACACCAAGCACGAATTAAGACGTGATGATATTTTATTCAGAGCCCCCAATAAAAATGTCTCTCCGTGATGATACCTGTCCAAGCAGAGAGAGAAAGAGAGGGAGAGAAATTTATAACTCTTTTTAAACTCAAAGAAAATACTCTGTTGTAACTCTCCCTGCCCCTTTGTCTTGATTTTAATAAGGGTGTCCAATTAATATTTATGGAATAATTGCCTCTTTCCTTTTTTCGCCGGAAAAGGAATAACAAGGCCAAAATACTGTTGTTGGTAATTAAGACAAATGCATCAATTATTAAAGATGCAAACATGTCAAGCAAGCATAACTAATTATTTGAGCGTGTTAACAGTTGTTTAATGTTAGCAGCTGATGAATTATTTAGTGTGCGTATGCCATTTTTGGATTGTTTGAAATGTGGAATGATAAGTAGGGTGAAGAAAGTCATGGTCTCTTTTGGAAAGAAAGAAAACAAGTAAGCCAAGTTTTACAGATGGCACCCACCTATAAATGCATATCTCAGGTTTCCAAGGTTGTTTGTTTGTGTGTGTGTGTACACATATGCACACATGTTAGCATGTGTGTACAAAGCATTTCCGGTACCTTGGGGGTACAAAGGGAGGCAGATTTGACACCACTGCTTTGTTGTGGGGCACTGGGAGAATGGCGAGACGGCAGGGGTAAGTGAAAGTGACAGCAAACAATTTATTTTGTTACATCTTAATTGTCACCTGATGCGCTTACAATCTGGAGCCCTGTCAAAAAAACAGCTCATACCCCACTCATCTGTGAAAGGGAGGGGGACAGAGAGCTGTTGTACAAAAAAGCTAACTCTTACGAGGACTTACATGTTCAATAAAAAAAAGCAAGCAAGCGTTCACCTAAAACAATCAGTAAATCTAGTTAATTAATCAAAATGTTTATGTTCTCAGAAAATTATGTTTTAATTTTATAAAATATATCACAGATAAATGTATTTTAATGATCAAATGTTTTTTGTCTATCGTCTTTTCTTGGAGTAAATACTGTATATCATAAATATATATTTAAAATCCAACAATGCTGCTGTAAAAATAGCACATAATTGTATTTCTAAGATACCTTTCTCTGCTCTTCTTTTCACATTTCATTTCCCTGCCAAAAGGATTAAGCATGCCAAGATCCTTTAATGTGGAACACTTGATAAAAATCACCATACTGCTGTCCCGCGTAACAAATAAGCATCGCTATTATGGTAAAATTGACAATTATGTTTCATTTTGAGAGGCATACGCAATTCATTTATCACTGTCAGTCCTAATTTCGTCCATGCAGATATTAAATACAAAATCCTAAAGAGATATTTTATAAGGTAAATATCCTTCAGGCAGACAGGTTAGCATACAGATTTTTACAGTTGTATATGTACATGTAGATGAGTATAGTAGGTGGGTCATTATCACTAGAAAGTGCCTTTGATATCCCACAAGATTGAATCAGTCCTATATGAATATAATGCAAATTAATGAAATTCTGATGTTTTAATATAGTTGGTTAAACCTTTACCCACGTGCAGGAAGAATTATAAGTGTTTTGAAATGTTTTTGTCAATTTTTGCCATATTCTTTCATTGATATAATGTGATTTTGCCATGTCCCACATGCTGCGCAGCCAACTTCAGTGAGTCTAAAAAGTAGGTAAATTAAATCAAATTAAAAAGATTTTAAAATATTCTTATTGTCTTTAATTAGTTATTTTATATAAAAAGTCATTTTAATACCTTTTATTTTGTTTTCATAATAGTATTAATAATTTTTCACGTGTCCTTGATATTGCTGTCCACCCTGTCATGATGTGGTAAATGCCCCTTTAAGAAACCCTATGATGTACTCATTGGCATCCCCATGCCCATTTTGCCTTTTTTTCATAGGAGGTTAAAACATCTGCTGTGCACACAGTAAGTATCTACACTTATGTTTCTTATTTTTCCTCATATTGTGTTTGAAAGTGAATGTTGTCAAGCTTAACATGTCCACCCTGTCAAAGTGAAATATTAATTTTCAGAAATCAAAAATATAGCTTTTATAAATGTGTACAAAGAGCTTAAATAGGGAAATACTTTGCCAGCTGCAGATACAACCTGTGTTGAATAAATCATTAGCCAAAAATGTCCTCCATGTCACAAATCCTTTCCTGACAGGGTGGACATATGCATTGGTATTGACACTTTATTTATTTATTTATTTATTTATTTATTTATTTATTTATTTATTTATTTGTTTGTTTGTTTATGTATTTGTTTGTTTAATGTTTTATTGTTAATCAGTTAATGTTTTTATGCTAAAGCACATCAATACATGAGTAGACAATACAAACCTTTCGGCAATATCTGTCTCAGTCTATAAAAAGAATATCCCCTTAATGTCCATATAATAAAACTCTTTGACTGTTTGAAATAAAAATACAGCCCTGAGTATTTGTACATTTATGTGAACATCTGTAATCTAATTATTTACCTTATTTTGAAAAAATAAAAATAAAACAGCACTATTAGGGTGTTTAACTTGAGTTTCTTCCAACGTTCCATTCACTCCTTCAATACAATGTGCAATGTAAAGATTTACATTCATTAGCAAATTTAGTTTAATTTGAAGGACAATAATTGTTTATTTGCCTATTCATTTGCATATCAATAAAACCTATATGATTACAGAGGAGGCGGCATGGTGGCTCAGAGGTTTGCAGTAGTTAGTGAAAACAGAAGTTGAATTCTTAAAAACTTTTATACCCTTTTATATTGACCATTTAATATTTCTTGTTTTACCTGTTGTTTTTCAAATGTTCTTCCATATTTAGTTCACTGAATAAAGCCTTTGTCCACCTTGTCATGCCAATATCCACCCTGTCATCTTGTTTTCCACCATCAACTTTTATGAAAATAAACAAATTATTTATAACCTCAGCAAAACATCTTATGACATTTCATAATTAACCAATAAGGGCCAGTTAATATTGAAAGTTTGACAAAATATTTTAAATGTTGGGTTTTATTTTGAAAAGAACATGCAACGATTGCATATTTTATTGGGAAATAAATGTTTTATCTATTATTTCATTATTATAAATATATTTTTTCCATAATCTAAAAAGTTGGGTTGGTAAAGAGACATTTTCTTTCTGAAAATATACATTTTATAATCACACTGCAATGAAAATATACTTATAATACTTTGAATTTGTCCATGACAGGGTTGACACAGTTTGAGGTTTGTTTACTGTCTTTCTGCTTGCAGATTATTTGTAAAAAGTGCAGGAGCTTGATCAACATTAATTTCTTACAGCCTAAGGTCTAATTAATACAACAACTATATGGTTATAACAAAAATCTCAAACTTTTTTGGAAAATTTTGATGTCTCAATTGCACTTTATAGAAATGATAATGACGGTAGTTTCCAATCTGAACGCCTAAACATACTGTACAGTACACAACTTTTTTAAACCACAGGAAACAGATACAAAATTAACATTCCCTCCTAAATACACCACAAATCTGCCACAACCCTTAGCTTCCTCTGAAACGCTAATGCAGTAGTGTGCAATGGAAATAGACTAGACTGGACACAACAGCTTAGACTTCAAATGATAAATCTCCAGCTCTTAGGGGGTTGAACAGAAATGTGATGCAAGATGTAGCAACACAGTCCATATACAACTTTGAGTACATCTGTTGGCTGGAATCAATCCCCTCAATGATCCATTGATTAAGCAGTACACGGTTGCATCAGATCTCGCTGCCTGTGTACTGCGCAGCCCTCAGTCTTGTCACTCTCAATCAACAGGGCAGAGGGTTAAAGATGCCTCTAGCGCATGGACAGAACCATTCGAGCTCATTCTCACCCTTCCAGCTATGCAAAACAAACACAGAAAACCGTATATCACATGCGCAAGTACTCTAACAGATCCTCAAAAGCTCTTTCGGAGGTGCGCATGTTGAGGACTGTGTAGGTGTGAGATTTGCCCCATCCCCTCCCACTCCCACCCATCTCCACCCCGCTCCTCATCTTTCTGGCTATGATTTATGGGCTGATCCTGGCCAGTGGGGAGTTGACAGTTGCTTTCATTTTCTTCTATATATTTTTCCCTCTCCGCCAAGGTCATAGGGGAGTAGGGCCTCTCGAAGTTTTCCCCCCTCCGCTCGTCCTCCATCACCCCTCCCCTTTCCTCTGCTCCTCTGATGGTCCCATGAATCATCTCGTCTTCCCATCGAACCTTCTGATGCCTCCCTCCTTATGCTCCCGCCCCGACTTCCGCCATCCCTCTTCATTCTCACTAACAATTTGGTAATGAAATATTGATTTTTAGTTAGATTCAAATGGATGTTATTACGTTTGCATTGATAAATGGTCCCCCCGTCCAGCCATGGAAGCATCTCAGTCAAAAGTGGGGTCCGGTTACACCTGGGGGGAGTGTTGACCCGGGGATGACTAGTTTACTTCCAAATAGACTACATGTGGTGTTGGAAACTCTGATACCCCACTGCAGATTAAACCCATCCCCTATACAAGGGCTTCTCAAAGTCCGGATCCGGACCGCGAGGGTATTCAATCCAGACCTGAATCCATTTTGTATTGCAAGACCATGCGTAAAGAATTCAAACTGTGCATTTCCTTCATTGATAAATGCATAAATCTTGTAAATCAACTGTTTAGTTGTTTGTATTTTTTTGTAAAAAATAAATAAATAAAATACGGGTCGAAATAAAATCGAAGGCAAAATATTCAAAGTTTTCCTCTGTTGTGACTCTGATGTCAAGACATCCAATGATCATACAAGGCTTCACCTGATCGAGAAGGCTAATCGCACATGCGGGCCTACTTTAACGCACTGCAGCAAAGCGATCATTTGAACGGATGAAGATGACGGTCTCACGGAAAAGAAAACTTGATGAAGAGAATAGACAGTACAAATTTGAATGGACAGATAAGTATGCGTTTATTTTGCCACAGGCCAGCACAAAGACATTCTGCTTGATTTGTAATGATAATTGTAAAGAGCGGAAATGTTAAACACCTCTATGAATTTTGAACAGCTGTATCCACAAAATACAGATAAACTACAACTACAACTACAGTTTTCATTAGACATCTTTTGTATTTTTCACCTTTTTTGGAGAGAGGTCTGTATGCAGACCTGGCGCAGTTGTAATCTGAGTTGCATGCAATGCTTTTTAATGCTCACCCCTAATTACACCCCTAACCCTACCCCTTACAGTGACGTCACTAGCTCCATTGAGTGCACTGTGTCTGACATTGCATCTGTGAGATATTCTATGCAATATCTCAGCTTGCATCATCATGGCTACATTCAGATGCTATTGTTTTTTTGGCCTACTTTTTGTTGTTTTATGTGATGCATGTTCATTTATTCATTTTCTTTTCAGCTTAGTCCATTTATCAATCAGGGGTCCACAGTGGAATGAATCGCCAACGTATCCAGCATATGTTTTATGCAGCGGATGCCCTTCCAGCTGCAACCCCTAACTGGGAAACACCCATACACTCTCATTCACACACATACAATTTAGCTTACCAAATTCACCTGTACCACATTTCTTTGGACTGTGGGGGAAATCGGAGCACCCGTAGGGAACCAGCGACCTTCTTGCTGTGAGGCGACAGCACTACCCACTGTGCCACCGGGCCGCCTGTGATGCATGTTATGGATGTTTATTAAACAATTTATAACAATATCGATTGTTCCAGACCTTTAACCTTAATAAAGATTCAGGTTTAGACCTTTTACATAGAGTTCATCTTGGATTTGCTTGTTTTCTAGAAGGGAACAAATAGTTAAAATGAGAATGGAAATGGATGAAAGTCTTAAGGAAATTTAGGAAGTTTAGTTCCTAATAATGAATTTGCCGTGTTAGTGGTTCCATCAATGTTTAAACAATACTGTGTAAACTACAAAGGCTATAATTTATACTGTTATTAAATTGTATAATATTTTAATAACCTTGTTCAAATAAAACTTAAAAAAAAAAAAAAACAACAACGCAACAACAACATTGCTCTCCCTCTTGCCGGTGTCCTGACATTTTATCCTACCCATCAGATTATGCTACCTACACTGTATTTGAAGGGTTCTGAGGTTGTGGTTAGGGATTAGATATTACAGCTTCATATCACACCACTCCATATTAAAATTTACACTGGTAGCAAAATCTGATAGGTGGCATGTTGCATCAAAATGTGCTACCTAATTTGTAAATGGAAAGTAAGACTATCTGACAAGGTAGGACAAATGGACAGAACACCAAACCAACTACTGTGTGTGGTATAGTAACTTAAAGATCAATTCTAAAATCTCAAAATAAGCTTTAAATGTAAATATGACATGACAAGAATTGGTAGTCTTTTATCAATGGTCAAACAAATAGTCATTAGTAGTTACAAAATTCTGGTGGTTCCAGTATTTAAAGGGGAAATAAGAAAAAAAAAAAAAAATAGGGTCACACTTTATTTTGATGGTCCGTTTGTTGAATTTAAGTTTCATTGCATCTACATGCCAACTAATTCTCATTAGATTATAAGTAGACTGTTAGGTTGGGGTTAGGGTTAGTGTAAGTTGACATGTACTTGCAAAGTTTCTTATAGTCAGTGTCTGTTAAAGGAGCACTATCAACAGATATTAAGAAGACAGTCTACTATATATATATATATATATATAAAATTGGCCATTTTCCTATATGTACATATATGTTTATTTAGGTTCTTTCTGTGTGGGTTGTTGCTTTCCTGTTTAGTATTTAGGGAAAAAAAAGATGAAATTCTCAGTTTCCATAATAGCCAAATGAATCACAAGACCTACAGTACAATATATCACTGTTTTGACACTGCAAATGACAGTTTACAGTACATATAGACCTACAGACATGCCAGTAATTGCACAGTGGCCAAATGAAGGTGAAGTTGATGCAATGATCCTTTTCTACAGGTAATTATCATATATCATAGAAAAGTAATTTATTAGCAATGCATGAAACATTATAAAGGAATTTAAGTGGTATTTTTGCTGCATTCATGTTAAGTATATAGGAAAAAAAGATGAAATTCTCAGTTTCAATGATGGCCAAATGAATCGCAAGACCTACAGTACAGTAAATCACTGTTTTTACACTGCAGATGAGAGTTTATGGGACACATAGATCTCCAGGCATGCCAGTAACTGCACAGTGGCCAAATGAAGGTGAAGTTGACGAAGGATGATCCTCTTGTACAGGTGATTATCATGTCATATATCCTATGATATCATATCATATCATATCATATCATATCATATCATATCAAAGTAATTTATTAGCAGTGCAGGAAACGATATAAAGGAATTTAAGTAGTATTTTTGTTGTGTTCATGTTTAGTATAGGAAAAAAATCATGACATTCTCAGTTTCCATAATGGCTAAATAAATCACAGGTCCTACAGTACGGCAAAACTGGCTTTTACACTGAAAATGACAGTTTACAGTACATATAGACCTACAGACATGCCAGTAATTGCACAGTGGCCAAATGAAGGTGAAGTTGACGCAGGATGATCCTCTTGTACAGGTGTTTATTTTCTCTTTCACACTATTTCTCGGAGGTGTGAGGAGACATTTAAAGCTTCTAGAGCAACCACCAGGGCACTTGGAGGAAATTCCATGATAAGCGGAGTTTTCTCTTTTCGGGACAGCTGTTTATTTTAGCTTCACCTGTGCATTTAAATGCAACTGACAGAGAGGTGTGCTTTAAGAAAGTGACATTTCCTCCGCAAGGCCCGCTTTTACAGGCAGCTCCCGTTTTCATTGTTTTTACATGGTAATTGCTCTGTGTATTTACTCTCCGGGGGATTTAAACACATGCCTTCATACTCTCAGCCTTTCAGTCACAGCTCCATCTTTCTCTCTCTCTCTCTCTCTCTCTCTCTCTCTCTCAGTTTCAGCTTTTTCTTCTTTTTTTTTTTCACTGTGCCTTTCCAAAGCACATAAGCAAAAGTAGATTCCTTCAGTTAACTGAATAGGACGCCTGCTGGTGGAAGAGAAAAAAAGAAGACAATATAAGTGTGGTATTAAAAAGGCAGCTTTGACACAAGATGGACACCCTGAGGTGGGGGGCTGTGGATGGGACCCCAGGGTGCATATGAGGTGTCCTTTCCGGGGAAGGGTATTTACATTTTTCTCCAGCGTCCCAGTGACAGGGACACAATTTCCTGTCCCGCCTGGCATGGTTTGACGTGAGCCTGGACTGAAATGTAATCTTGTGCTGAGACGTGGTTCTTCCCAAGAGTATTGCAAAAACCTTGGACTTCGGTTCAGTAATCCCCCTTTTTTGAACCTACTTCCATTTTGCCTGTAAAGAGCAACTGAGGAAGTGATGCTTAATTCTGATCATTAATCTGATTTATTTTCTTCTTTTTTGTGTGTATTAGAAAACACAGAAACAGATTGAGCTAGTTAATAAAGAAACGTGTGTTGTTTCAAGAGGACAAGTGAAGTATGAGTGTGTGTGTGTGTGTATGTGTGTACTAGAGGTCACAGAAATTTCTCAAGAGACTATAGCCCGGTAGAGGACGTGGGTAGTTCTGTCATTGTGATTAATGCGTGGACACACACATATACACACACACACACACACAGTCTACAGACAAGTCTCACAAACTGGCACATGCGGGTTTTGACATGTTCATGACCGTGTTCAGCCCAAGTGAGCATGCATGACCTGTGAGTGACACTCCACATAAACATGCTAACATACATGCAGCAGAACAGCCGCTGAGCTGTGCTCCTACATCCAATTGATTGATTTAGAGAAAACAATTGAAACATATTCTGAAATAAGCCTACAACACAACCGAATTTTGCTCAAAATGCGCTTCGCACTTTCATTACTGCATTTGCACAACAGTATTACGCTCTTCCTTGTAGAAGGCATTGCCCAACGACACCTAATTTCCACAGGAATAAAAAATTCCGAGCCATATGCAGTCAATGATTATGTTGGTTGCACACACCCAATCCTTCCCCATCCCCCTGAGCACCGCAACCTTCCTTTTTTCGCCAAGGTGGACAGAGGACCATATCAAATCCTCATCCAGCTGCTTCAGAGAGAGCGCTACTTGTCTCTTGCTGCATGTAGATAACCCATGTTATTAGCTACCCAATAGCCAATCAATAAAGCACTTCCATGGCCATGGAGATGAACTAAGTCTGTGAGCTGATAAACATCTCTCTCATGCTGTCGCTGTAATTGGTCGCCTCTCAATCCTGGCTTGTTTGACAAGGACTTTGCATATTGAAATACAGCCAGCAAGGTTCCGTCGCTATCAGAATTACTGCTGATCACAAAGACATCTCGGTTTAAATGCTGACGCAAAGCACTCTTGGATTGAGCTGTGAAAGAGTGATCTCAACACTTGTTTTAGTAACACCCGGAATGATAGCTGTCTGTTTGTCTTTTTTTGATTAATAAATGCTTTAAAGGATTTAGATACCTGTAAATTATGCATAATGGCTACAGGGTAATATTCAGCAACATTGACTTTTGAAGGTCAAACACATGAAGTCAAAGGTTTTTCAGAGGACAAGTACAAGTACAGTTCTTGCATCACTAAAACATCAATTCAGTAACAAATCAAGTCTTGGCAGATGATTTTCATCATTGAATGCTCAAGAATATATTTATAAATGTTAATGCGAATGGGGAATAATTCAAACTGGGTAAGGGACGCAAATGGAGTTTTTGTAATATCATCATGTCATGTCATATAACGTATCACATCACATCACATCACGTTATATCATATCATATTGAATCATATTGTATCCTATAATATCATAAATCAAATAATATCATATACAATGGCTACTGCGGATTGCTGGAGAACTAAAGCTCTGCCACCAAATGGACTACAAATAACAACATGCACCACACATACACACTGGTTCCTGATCCCGTCTGATTGCAAACAGAGCTGAAGCTGCTCAAAGACTCATTACACAGACTATTTATATTTGCTCACACACATTGCTGAGTGATAGTTGATTGTTTTGTTATTCAAAGAACCTGTAACTTTACAAAGCGTTTCATGTCAATGTCTAGCTATGTTCTTTGATCCTTGTCATGTTTTATGTAATGTATTCCTAGCCTTGTTCCTCGTTTGTCTTACCTTTCTCTGGTTTTGACCATTTGCCTGTTCATCGACAAAGACTTCTGGATTGTCTGTATGAACCCGAATGCTTCTGTGTTGACTGTTACCTGCCTGACCATTCTGTTGAATAAATCTGCATTAGGATTTGCTAATAACTTTTAGTTATTCATGCATACATGTATTTAATTATCTAAACATAATCCACTAAGGTAGAGATGTCCAAAGTTGGCTCAGTGTAACCTATGATTTGGCCCACCATCGCATCTGAGAGGAGAGTGAGAAGGATGGAGAGGGTTGGGGCGAATGCCTTTAAAACAGATTGTAATTTCTAATTTGACGTAACCTTTTTGGTTTGTTTGTTTGTTTGTTTGTTTTATTGCTAAGCTACAAAAAAACTAACTGAAATTAAATGTTTCAATTAAATGTTGTAAGTTAATCAGATTTTTAAACATGTAAATAATGTCACTCGACAGATAGAGGACTATGCAGAAGACATCGGCGAGCAAATCAAGGCAAATACTAGTGTATCTCCATTCTGTCATAAATGAGCTTGTTTTTGTGATTACTGTAATAAGTTCGTTATAAATTTAAAACAAATGATGCTGTATTAGTCAATATAAAGCAATGTTTTCTAGTTATTTATAAAGATTATTAAATAAATTAGGAAACTTCCCATAGCAACTATATTTACTTTCGGCCCACTAGCCTTAATCATGTTTGGGTTTTGGCCAATCATAAGAGAAAAGTTTGGGCACTTCTGCACTGAGAGAACCTCACTAGAAATGTGTCTGGTTTGGTGATGCAAATAAAAAGTATAGTCAGTGAGTTATGGCTATTACTTAAAGTTTAAAATAATAAAAAATATTTTTTTGTTTTTGAGTAGTTATCTAAAGTGAATATTCACATAAGATGAAAAGTGTACCAATAATGTATTGTGTTTCACACATGCAGTCTTTACTGGTAAATTGCCGGAAAAAAATATTGTTTAGTAATCATTACTGAATAACACCTTTAAAAAACATTTTTTAAATGTTTTTTAAAGGTTTTATTGACAGATTTGTCAAAAGTTGAGAAGTTGTAAAATCACTACTACCTCTAAATCACATGTCTCATGCTATGTGGGAATAGAGATTATCATTATGAGCATCGATGAGAAAAGAAAAACAAAAACAATAAGGTGACCAAATATCTGCTTTGGGTCAACAATACAGTCATTTACATTATATGCACTACTGCTCTTATTTTATTGGTCACTTTATTTTTGATGGTCCGTTTGTTGAATTTAAGTTACATTGCTTCTACATGCTAACTAATTCTCATTAGATTATAAGTAGACTGTTAGGTTGGCGTTAGGGTTAGTGATATTTTAACATGTACTTGCAAAGTTTCTTATAGTGAGTAAAATGTCTGTTTAACAGCAGTATCAACAGATATTATCAGGGTACTAATACTCAAATGGACCATCAAAACAAAGTGTTACCATTTTATTTTTTATATTCTGTTTATTTTATTAGATTTCTTTCCTCTGAAACATGCTCTATACCAGAGGTCCTCAAAGTAGGACCTGTGGGCCAAAGTTAGCCCATTGTAAGCTTTGGTTTGACCCGCCATCATTCAGATCATCATTGGAAATTTAAACATTTTGTTTCTTTGTTAATTTAGCTACAATAAAGCCAACTAACATTAAATATTTCCTTTAAATGTTGTAAATGAATCAGACTTTTAAAATGTAAATACCGTCACACAAATAGAGGACAATGCACAAGACATCGGCAAGCAAATCAAGGCACAGCCCTGAGTCAGTTTGGTTTTTGACCCTTTATGAGAAGCTTGGGCACCCCTGCTCTAGACAAACCTCTGACTCTAACACTATAGACCCTTTCTTCTTTTTCATTCATCAGTGATGCAGCTCTGCACTTGCTATTTTGTACTACAACTGCATACCATTGCTTTATGTGACTTGCATCTTTAACAGTGAAAACATGTCCTGTGTGATCTTCTGCTTATGCCTGTCACTCAGAAGTTTTACCAAAAAATGTTATCAGGTTTGACAGATAGTGAAACCGAAGTGCTCCTGACTGGATGAAAAAAAACTGCACAGCTTTTAAATTCAATTTCCTTGTGGATTGACATGACAGAGTGTACAGGCATTTTTGTGCTGATACTTTATATGAAAGGTGTCTCACAAGTAAAAAGATGGAATGCTGTTGCTTGTGTGAAAACACATTGCTGTATTTACAGGTAAAGTCAGTCTGGTGGTTTTACTGTAATTTACCAGAATTTATATATGAAATGACACTTGTTCTCTTCTTTTTTTTTTAAGTGAGACGCAAGTACAGAAAGCAAAAGAGAGAATATAAAGCCAAATATATGTGTGTGCATGCATGTGTGCTTGTTAAATTATTAAAACTTTTTTCTTATGTTTGTATGCGTGTTATATGCATTTATCTATGTATGTATTTATTTATTAAAACATTTTTATGTATGCATTTATTTATTTATTTATTATTTAATTTATTGTATACGGTTTTAAAAACCCATTAATTAACAGGTTTTGTATTATTTCATTATGCATGTTTTTAATACATTAAATTTTTTTTTACAGTCATGAATTGCATTATGGGACCTTTTATGAGATCTCTGCTCTGTCAACTTTTAATGTAAAAAATTCAACTATGCAGTTTAAAAAAAAAGTGATTTTTATTGAAATCTTAGTTGTTTATTGTGTAAGAAATAATAATAGACAATTATCTCTGCAAAATTACAGAAAAAGCAGGTTTTTGTATCATTTTCAATTTCAAAATTTCAAAACTTTCTTCAAACAAAAAAAAAATCTTCAAACCTTTCAGCATTAAAAGTTGTTAGAGAAAAGATCAATGCCCCTGTAATGAAATTCAATTATATATATATATACACAGGGGCATAGCAACCGGGGGAATGGGGGGGGGGGGGGGGGATATGTCCCCTTCACTTTTAGAGACAGACCATTAGAAACAGGTGATTAATAATTATATTAATTATTATATAATTAATGAATGTATGATTTCATACAGCTGCATATATATATATATATATATATATATATATATATATATATATATATATTTTTTTTTTTATGAATAAATAAATGAAGAAAAAACAAACAAACAAACAAACAAATAACGAACAAACAAACATGTATCAGGAAAGAAAACTATTCATTTACAGATATTTTGTACTGTGTATGTATAAATTAATTTATATACATTTATTTCTTTGTTTAATGACTCTGTATGATGATACTGTATATATTTTAATACGTATTCATAATAACAATTTTTTGATCAGTTAAGGGGCAGCATGATGGCGCAGTGGGTAGCACAATTGCCTCAGAGCAAGCTTGCTGGTTCGAGCCCCGGATGGGTCAATTGGCATTTCTGTGTGGAGTTTGCATGCTCTCCTAGTGTTCGTGTGGGTTTCCTCCGGGTGCTCCGGTTTCCCCACAAGTCCAAAAACACGTGGTATGGTTGAATTGGGTAAGCTAAATCGCCCGTAGTGTATGTCTGTGAATGAGTGTGAATGGATGGTTCCCAGAGATGGGTTGCAGCTGGAAGGACATCCGCTGCATAAAACATATGCTGGATAAGTTGGCGGTTCATTCTGCTGTGGCGACCTGTGATTAAAAAAGGGACTAAGCTGAAAAGAAAATGAATGAATGAATGATCAGTTAAGATATGGTATAAAACATTTGAAACATAAAATATGTATTGAATGTGAGCATTTTATTTTGTTTTTTGTTTGTTTGTTTGTTTGTTTATTTGGGTTGATATACCTGATTTAGGTTAATTGTGATGACATGGTGTCATGAAAGGACATTTTGAACCTGTTTTTTGCAACATAGGCTCATTCTGGAAACATAGTCCTATATACGGAGGTCGCGAATTATGTAGCCAGAGCTACGTATGGCTGCATTTCGTTTGTTAAACGAATGATACGGGGCGGTATGATGCCGTTCCTTTTTTAACTTACCAGCTGACCGCTTACCTCCATGTGGATGGCTTTTCCGCTGTTACCAGTTTGTCCGATAGCTTGACACGTACGTCGACAAACTTGAGATGAAGAGGGGAGATGACCGTGACAACAGGTTTGGAGTCCGGTGAAGAACGGTTCCAAAAAGTGGGTAAAACAAAAGCCAAAAAAAAATAAAATAAACAAGTAAATAACAGGGTGAGAATGTGGTCAAATCTGAAAAAGTGGTAAAAATCAGGTGAGGGCCTTTCTCTTTCTGGATTGCTTTTTAAAACTATTGGTTGGGTTTAGGGAAGGGGGAGGGTGGGGGATAGGTCGGTTGGTCAGTCAGTCAGTCAACAGCGACCTCTGTTGGATTTACACAAGAACAGCAGACAAGAATGGCACTCGCAAGACAAGTTTGAGATCTGAAAAATTGTACACAGCGGCCTCTGGTGGATTTGCGAAAAGAAAAACTGCAAAACCCCCCCCCCCAAAAAACGCATCACCTGTGACGTATTTGACGCTCTCCAGAAATGTATATAGGGGTACGTAACTAGAATGAGCCTGGGTTGGTTTTACTTTAACACTCACAAAACTGAATGTTTAGCTTTTTAGTTTCAGAAATGTCTTCAATGGACTATTAAAAATTACTACTGTTGAAAGAGAGACATTTGTGCAGTGCCCTCTTTGTGTGAAATTATTTTGCTGTGTCAATCCATACCAAATCTTTTCTGAAGTGCATTTGTGTCCAACCAGGCCTACTCTTTTTTACAATTATGTGGAAAAAAAAAAGATTGATGTTGTGAGCCCTCGATTCCTGAAGTATCAAATAAGAATGAGAAGTGATCATAGGATGAAAATTAGTTGAAGACCAACAGCGTCAACATGAAGAGATGCCCAGAGGAGGAGAGGGCTACACAAATGAGAGAAGAAAGGAAGGGCAATATTTTGATTAAGGAGTTGTCTCTCAAGAGTCTTTGGCACTGAGCGAAAATGAGATGTTTTTCATTTGAGCTTGAGATTTATGTTCTTGAAAAATGTAGAAGTGGAAGTTGAATTATGGCACATTGGCATGCTTTGCTTTCTTAATAGCTGTAATTGCTCTTTTTTTGCAAAGGCCTCAGTGCTGTTTCCTTCCAGCATGATGAAGAATATGTCTGCCACGTGTTAATACATGATTTAACAGAAACATTCCCCTCAAAACAACCCCATATTCCTAAAAGAACATCATTTATTTTGACAGAACAAAAATGCGGTAAGTTACTGTTGGAAAAGTGGAGCATAATTCTTATCTCTTAGTAATTGGGATTCACTTTGCTGTAAGTGTGTTAACCAGAGATGCATGCTGTTTGGTTTTAATTTTACTTACAGCTACATGCTTGAAAGTAATGCTATGCAAATGTGATTGTCAATTGACAAACGGCTGTATATCTGCATATGCAACACTTTGTGATTTTCGCCCTGTGATGTGGGGAACACAGACAGAATTAAAGCATTTAGTCTTTACTGCATAAAAATGTTGTGGAATTTGGAAAAAAAAAGTTAAATCTGAATATTGAACTATGAAAAGACAATAGATGATAATCTGTTATACTGTATCAATATTTTTTTAGCAGTAAATCATTTTTCTATATTTCCATTATTGATTTTTTATTTTGTGTCATAATATTGGATTCATTATTCATTCATTTTCTCTCGGCTTAGTCCCATATTTTTCAAGGGTCACCACAGCGGAATGAACCGTCAACTTCTCTGGTATATGTTTTAAACATCGGATGCTGGATTCATAATTGTTAATTTTTTTCATTTATTAGTTATTTTTATAAAAGGAATTAAAGGTTCCCTATGCAGAAAATATGGGTATACCTAGGCGTAATCAATTAATAAGCGATCAGTTACAGGAAATGGGCTTACCTTAAGCCTCGGACACCACTGTTTCATCATTCTCATGTAAATTCCAAGCGTGTAAAACCCTGGTGGAAAAAAGGCCAATCAGAACACAAACTGTGTTACTCACGGGGTCCACCCTCAGCATTTGCATGTATGTTTCAACAAACAAATGTAGTCTGCTGAATCATGTAGTATTACTTTTTAAACGTCAACTGTTCATGCAGAGGTGAATATTAATTCCTGGCTGTGTTTTCTTTGACATTATAGCTTAAAAATACAACACAATACATTTCTGTCAGTCTCTGTCAAGATTCATTATCCACAAAAGATCTCAAAAGTTATTCAGATGCCTGGAGTTCTCCCTCCAGATTAAATTAACTTCTACCCATTAAGTTAAAGAGGCATCTACTTTGTTTGTTAAAAATAATTTTCTGTGATAGCTGCAGCTCATTAATATTCATAACTGATCCAAATATGGTCAATATGGACCCTTTGATCTTAGAGGTATTTTATAGAGTAATAAATGAGCATAAAAAAAACATATCTGAATTTTACTCATCTAAATCATCTAACTACTATGTAGATATCAGTTTAACATATTGAACCCATCAAGCATATGGCACATTGACGGGACTGGCTATAAAGAAGTACATAAATAAATTAGATAAATATAAAAAGTATCCTTTTGCTTTCATTTGATTACCACGATTTCCTAAATAAATAAATAAATAAATAAATAAATAAATAAATAATTATACACACACACACGCACGCACGCACACACACACACACACACACACACACACACACACACATATATATATATATATATATATATATATATATATATATATATATATATATATATATATATATATATATATATATATATATATATACATACTACCCTGAAAAAGAAATAAAATTGTGCATGACTCCCATGAGCTTGGAGGACTGCATCCATACATCTCTGCAATGACTCAAATAATGTATTAATAAAGTCATCTGGAATGGCAAAGAAAGCGTTCTTGCAGGAATCCCAGAGTTCATTAAGATTTTTTGGATTCATCTTCAATGCCTCCTCTTTCATCTTACCCCAGACAAGCTCAATAATGTTCATGTCTGGTGACTGGGCTGGCCAATCCTGGAGCACCTTGATCTTCTTTGCTTTCAGGAACGTGGATGTGGAGGCTGAAGTATGAGAAGGAGTGGTTCGTAATGTAATGGGCAGCACAAATGTCTTGAAACCTCAGGCTGTTGTTGTTGCCATCCACTCTGCAGATCTCTTGCACACCCGCATACATAATGTAACCCCAAATCATGATTTTTCCTTTACCAAACTTGACTGATTTCTGTGAGAATCTTGTGTCCATGTGGGTTCCAGTAGGTCTTCCGCAGTATTCGTGATGATTGGGATGCAGTTCAACAGATGATTCATCTGAAAATCTACCTTCTGTCACTTTCCCAAATGATTACTAGAAGTCAAGTTATTATGTGTTCCTTTTACAACTGGGATCGACAACAAGACTTTTGTGAGGTACTGTACATTATTTTATAGACATATATAATATTAAACAGCTGAAACCCAATCAAATAAATACTTGTAAATAAAAAACAGGATTTGCGGAATAAAAAAAAGTTAAAGAGTTTTAAAATGTGTGGAATGTATGACTCATTGTTTGTCTTCGTGTGATTTTGAGTGCTAGTTTGTGTGATGCAGTCAAGATTTGTATACATTACATCTGCCAAAAAGGGAGCAGGACGCACAGATTGTTTGCGTTTGTCTGCGGTCGTTGTGTGTATGTGGTTTATACTGTGTGTTTATGTCTGCATTTAAATACTCTAGAGCTCAGTGGTGAGATTCTCTACAGCACCAGAGGAGCACCGCCTCTCCCCCAGCGGAGGTTTAAGGGATAAACTAACTGTGACGTGGCCGACCAGCCTACTGATCCAGCTCTGACAGCCTGGCCTGGTTCTCACTCCTTCTCCCCCAGAGTCTGGTCTACGAGAGTCTGGTCAGGCACGCACTCCACTGTCAACCCTTCCACCCTCCGGCCTGCACCGCTGTCAACACTCTCCATCTCCTATTCCTCTCAGGAGAGAACGTCCCCGCCTCTGCCACAAAACAAACAGACTGAGATATCAGAAAACACAATCGCAAAAAAAGAAAAAAAAAATCCTCAAAGAGACCTGTCACAGTCTATCTATAAAGATGTCACGAGAAGCTATTTTGAATGTGAGCCGCTTGCGTACTGCAGACAAAAACCAGAACAAAGGGAAAAGGGTGGAGTGGAGGAAAACAGAGAAAGTAAGAGTTGGACAGATGGATGAATGTTTTGGTTTTAGCTGCATTTGAGCCCTGTTTCAGTCCCTCTCCGCAGGGGAACTGGTCTCCCCGCGCTGCTCCGCTGAGGACTGGACGACTGGGACTCTCCTCCTCGCATCAGCGGCCCGTGCACGTCTCCATTTAGCATGCATCTGGATCACACTCTGGATCCAGCTCTCATTATGTCTTCCTTCATATAATTACCAGTCTGTCTATCGCAAGCCTCAGCCTGATAAAATGGCTGAGGTCACCGGAGATTCATGTGCTCCTCTGAAAAGAAAGTTTGAGCGTTGTAGCTGATCTCACAGTATGAATCTGAACACACGCTAATTAATATTCTGCACAGTTAAATAGTAGCAAGTGTTTTGTTATTATTTTTCTTTTTAATAAGTGGAAGAGCGCCAACATAAACACCAAATACCACACGTATGAGTCTGTTTTATTTTATTTTACTCGTTTTATAGTGCAATATTAACATTTAAGTAGTGGCTAATGCATGTGCACACACACTTACACACATACACATACTGTACAGCTTTCTTTATGAGACTTCCCATAGATGTGATGATGTTTCTACTGTACAGACTGTGTATTCTATTCTCCTACACTGAAAAAAAGCGTTGCATGCAAAACTGTTGCAAACTATTTATTTGTGTTGAATTTAAACAAACAAATTAAATTTAATAATATTCAACTTAATTTGTTTGTTTAAATTCAGCCCAAATAAATTGTTTACAACCACTCAACGTAAAAAATTGAGTAAATCCAAGGATTCATATTTGAATAATTTTTTCAGTGAACCCCAACCCTACCACTAAATCGGACCATCACACACACACACTTGAATACAGTACATACTTGAGACACGCCATAGGCATAATGTATTTCATACTGTGGATTTATAGAAACATCAGGCATCCGTTATCTGTGACTGCTGCTAAACTTTTTATGAACACAATGATTTTCCCTCATTTACCTTATTGTGCTACAAGCTGGGCCCACACGAACATTACAACATTAAAACCATTGTATAAACAAACTGTAAATAGTTTTGCTAAAAAGCCAAGGCGCTATTTTTACTCTAACTGTATGTATACACAAGCCAGGAGAATAAAAACAAAGGCACCGCCATTTTTAAATACACAAGACAACTATATACAGTTAAAGTCAAAATTATTAGGCCCCCGAATTAATAGCCCCCCTGTTTATCTTTTTCCCCGTTTTCTGTTTAACAGAGAGAAGATTTTTTTCAACACATTTCTAAATATAATAGTTTTATTAACTCATTTCTAATAACTGATTAATTTTATCTTTGCTATGATGACAGTAAATAATATTTGACTAGACATTTTTCAAGACACTTCTATACAGCTTAAAGTGACATTTAAAGGCCTAACTAGGTTAATTAGGTTAGTTGGGCAAGTTAGGGTAATTAGGCAAGTTATTGTATAATGATGGTTTGTTCTGTAGACTATCCAAAAAAATTTGCCTAAAGTGTTTAAAAAAATTAAAACTGCTTTTATTCTAGTCGAAATAAAAGAAATAAGACTTTCTCCAGAAGAAAAAATATTATCAGACTTACTGTGAAAATTTCCTTGCTAATTTTTTTATGTATATACCAGGGGCGTCGCTAGACCCAATACTGGGGCACGTGCCCCAGTAAAAATCTCCAGTGCCCCAGTAAATGCATGCATTGAGATATGATTTACTTCATATGCAAGTGTGTTTATCATGAGTGGTAATTCTGAAATAAAGACGTTATTCTCTATGTGCAACCGAACCAATGCTGGTGAAAGCAATGTGTTTAATCAAAAAGCAATCTGACGCATCTCCGCGTGCTTGCAGTGAACCCGCACGCCTCTTGCACGCGCTGCTCTTCTGCCAGTGCGAATCCCGGTAGTTAACATGCGTGCCAAAAAAGCAGGCTATTTGCTTGTCACGCGCCGCTCTTGCGTTGTAAAACCGGCGTAACAGCCTTTTTTGTTTAGCTAGTCGACAAAACTAAAGTTTAAACAATATGATGGTGATCTTACTAAGCAGGCCTCCTGATTTTTTTTTTTGTATGAAGCAAAAAGGAGGGATGAGGAGCCAGGGAGGTAAAGACTTAATAAACCCAATTCTCTGCCATGTGTCCAATCTAAGACAACAGATAATTCTATAAAACATCTTTTTCTTTTTTGTATTTTATTTAATTTTCTATAGAATTTCATTCAGATGAAATTATTATTTATGCAAAAGATTTCTTAAATGATCTTAGCATATAACTCCAGTTGTGTCTAAACATTGTCTTCCAGTTACATTTAAGATTATTTATAATAATAATTGTATAATAACAAGAATACTTTTATTTATAATAAATATTTATAAAAAAAAAAAATATATATATATATATATATATATATATATATATATATATATATATATATATATATATTAATAGGGGAGGGGGTGCCCCAGTAGAGCTTTATGTCTAACAACGCCCCTGGTAAATACTGTTCTTCTTAACTTTATCTAGTAGACCACTGGTCTTCTGGTCAGAGGTGAACAGTAGGCTAGTGAAGCATGTCCAGTAATAGGCCAATACTAACAGCTCTGAGTCCATAAAGTGGCGTCCCATCATGAATCAGGCCCATCTTCACCCACCCGCTTCATATTTAGGAGTGTGTGTGTGTGTGCGCGCGCATGTGTGTGTTAGTGGGGGGTGTGCTCTACCATTACTGACTAATGAGGCGTGCAGAAGAATACACCTTCAGCTGCCACATGATGAGGGCTCACTGACACCATATCCCGCATCAGGCGCAGGCCGCAGTGTGTGTGTGTGTGTTGGACTGTGTGTGCATGTGCGCTCTCTTATTTTGTCCATCAATCACATCATTAGTCAAAGCAGACAGAGCTGTCAGTGTGTTCTGGCAGGAGGGCCAACAGACAGGTGTTAGCGTGTTAGCGTCTCACCCGCCGCTAGCATCTGCAGTGAAGCAGACGTCCAGACTACACCCTCACACAATAACACACTACAGCAAGACAAAGATGGAGGAGGCCAGCAGACGGAGAGGACGGGTCAGGGAGACAGATTTTGTAGGAGGGTGCTGGAGAGTTAATATATGAGGTTTAATAGCAACCTAGAACTTACAGTAAGGGCAGAAGAATTTTTGTAAATCTAGTTCAGTGGTGTTTATTTATGTCATTTACTTATTTGTTTACATTTATTACTGATACTAAGAGGCTCATGACCACCACCAACCTAAACCAAAGCGTGAGGGATCTATGCAACATAGGCTCATTCTGAAATGTAGCCCTATAAACATTTCTGGAGATCACAAATTATGTAGCCAGAAGTACGTATGGCTGCATTTCATCTTTAAAACAAATGCTAAGGGGCAGTATGACACCGTTCATTTTCGCACTTACCATCTGACCTCTTACCTCCGTATGGACGAAGTTTCCCATTATTACCAGTTTGTCCAGTTAGCTCGCATGTATGTTGGAGAACTTGAGACAGAGAGGAGCTGACCACGGTGAGGGGGTTTGAGTCCAGCGATGACAGGTTCCAGAAAGTGGGTAAGACAAAAACAGAAGTCAAAAAATAAAATAAACAAGTAAATTACAGGGCGAGAATGTGGTTAAATCTGAAAATGTGGTAAAAATCAGACAAGGGCTTTTCTTTTTCTGGATTGCTTTTTAAAACTGTGGGTTGGCTTTAGTGAAGTGGGTGGGTGGGTCAATCTGTGCTTTTGAAAACACTATTGGTTGGGTTTAGGGAAGGAGGAGGGTGGGTCAATCGATCAGTCAGTCATTCAGTCAGTCGACAGCGGCCTCTTGTGAATTTACACAATGGCGTCGACAATGGCGTGAACAGCAGGCACGAATGGCACTTGCAAGAGAAATTTGAGATTTGAAAAAGCATACACAGAGGCCTCTGGCGGATTTGCAAAAAGAAAAGATAGAGCTCCTTGGACGTATTTGCCGCTCTCCAGAAATGTATATAGCGGTACGTTTTCAGAATGTGTCTGGGTTGGATCTATGCTTTTATGTTGTTTTTGGCAAATTTTGACTACTGTGTGAATGATGTCATATTTTTTAATATTGGGGAATTCAGTTAACATCAAAAACATCCCTGCTGAAAAATCCAGCTTAAACCAGCCTAGGCTGGTTGGCTGGTTTTAGCTGGTTGACCAGCCTGGTTTTAGAGGGGTTTTGGCCATTTCCAGGCTGGTTTCCATCCATTTTCAGCATGGTCTTAGCTGGTCAGGCTGGAAAATGACCAGCTAAATCCAGCTAAAACCAGCTTGACCAGCCTGGTTTAAGCTGGACTTAGCTGGTTTTGGCTGGGCTCCCAGCCTGGCTAGGTGGTCAAGCTGGATTTAGCTGGTCATTTTCCAGCCTGACCAGCTAAGACCAGGCTGAAAATGGATGGAAACCAGCCTGGAAATGGCCAAAACCCCTCTAAAACCAGGCTGGTCAACCAGCTAAAACCAGCCAACCAGCCTAGTCGGGTTTAAGCTGTTTTTTTCAGTAGGGATATCTTTTTTTCTTTCTTTCTTTCTTTCTTTCTTTCTTTCTTTCTTTCTTTCTTTCTTTCTTTCTTTCTTTCTTTCTTACTTACTTACTTACTTACTTACTTACTTACTTACTTACTTACTTTCTTTCATTTATTTCCGTTATTGATTATAATAAATTAATGGTGCATTGCAACATCCCTTCTGAAAGGGAACTCTAAGAACACTAATATTTTATTTATTTATTTATTTATTTATTTAGTTAGTTATTTATTTATTTATAATATTTTCAAAATGTGTTACAATGAATTCAATTAATTTAAACAATGCACTAAAATAAACAAAGTTGACAGTAAATTTATTTAAAAGTAAATGCTGGACATTCTTTTAAACATACTTTGTATCAAATAACTAAATCCATCATATTTCCACCAAATGTAATGTTATTGTACATTTAATAAAAATATTGTATTATTATTATTAATTACAAAATGAACTGCATATTTTTGGTTTATAATATTTCTGGAGTGTCAAGAAAAAACATAATTATTTTAAATTGTAATAATATTTCTGTTTTCAAAGTGTTTCTAACAAACACAATCAAACAAACAAATTAAAATTGCTTTGATGAGCATAAAGGCTGATTTATACTTCTGCGTCAAGCGCACCCATATTATCTGCCGCGGCCTTTGTGTGGTCACATAACCCTCACCATGGCTGACGTCGAAGCTGACACGCACCTCTCAAAAAAAGTAACTACATGTCGCAATGACGCATAGCGCAAGCTCTGTGATTGGTCGGTTTGGTAGCGCTGACGAGTGTGGGCAGTGCTGAGAGCCGTGAGCCCGATGGAGCGAGTGTTTACAAGTGTCGAGTACCATATAGGAGCTCCACATGGCAACTTTTCTTTTGTTTCCCTTATGATTAAAGTTCCCACCTCTGAATAAGCGAGTTTTATCTACTTGTACATTAAGGTAACGTTCATAAAAAAACACCCTCTATCTATCTATCTATCTATCTATCTATCTATCTATCTATCTATCTATCTATCTATCTATCTATCTATCTATCTATCTATCTATCTATCTATCTATCTATCTATCTATCTATCTATCTATCTATCTATCTATCTATGCTTTCACTCATAATTGGTTTACCTGAGGTTTGGGGTTACTGTATTGTGGCCTCCTCGTTTCAGTTAAGCAGTTGACTTTACGCTTGTTAGAGAGCGACTACAAATCTGCTTGTAACAACATCTGGCACATCTAACTATGGAATTAACTGTCTCTCCAATCAAACTTGAGGAAGAAACAGAGAGACAGAGATGAAGAAACAGCTAGACGTATGCTGAGACAGAAAGCAGAGCAAAAGATGGGCACTGGAACGCTGGCGTTGATTAGAGAAGCGGATGATTTAGACCTGAATGGTGACATTTCCAGTGTTCCCAGGAAATAGGTTACAAATGATTGAATAGATAATCAGGATATGCTGCTATTGCTTTCAGACTTGCTTTGTTGGCCGCCATTCTTTCCTGTGCTGATGCTTGCCCAAATGCCTGAAGCACTCAAACACACACATGCGCATACACACACACAAAAATGTTTGTCATGTTTGTTCCATAGGTTTTTATTCTGTACAAATTTTGTCCTACCCCAACGCTAGACCTAGCTCGTCTTCTTACAGGAAACTGTATGTTATTTTACTTAAAAATAATAATAAAAACTATATTATTTTTAAGCCTCAGACATCAGCAATGTCCTCATACTGCAATTCACCATTTCCTTGTAATACTTGTGTCATACTTATGTCATTATATACAATTGTGTCCTGCATTGTCACAAAAACATGCGCACGCACACACACACCATATCAAGTTGAGACACTTCAGTGATTTCTATTTTTAGTGGATGGTTAATTCATAAGTTGCGAAGGGAATGTAGATTCTCCGTGAATTGAGAGACTGTACTCAAAACAAAGCCACCTGTCAACATGAAAGCTGGGCAAGAGTGAGAGGTGCTTAGAGACTCCTGGCACAAAGACGCTTTCCGGATTTTTCTGCCAGGTACGTCAGCATTCAGGAAGCATCTGAACGCAGCCACGGTGGTCCTCGTCTGATTTGGGTCCCTCATAACTCTGGCTTGCACTGAAAAGAGAGTGCGAGCCAAACTCTGTCCATCTTTAGTCCTGTTTCCCCGGCTCCCTTTCTCACTGTCATATTCCTTGACTTTTTTTGGTATGTGTGTGTACGTTTCCTGAAGTAGATTTATTAAGCTAGCAGGTTTATAAATAAGCTTTAATGTTTAGAGATGTTGAAAATAACAAGGAGAACATGAACATGCCGCACCTGGACTCTGTGGGAGAGCTCACATCGGTTAAGCATTTTCTACTTTATTAACCCGTCTTTAGGGTGCAGACACCGTGTCTCCAGCATCCTGCCCTTCAGGGCCTTGAGATTTACGCTTAACCTTCTTCATTGTTTTTTCCTTGCTTTCCTGAAATTCTTGTTTGTTTTATGATTCCCTTGTCTCCTGTAGATTTCCCACAATCCCCTTATCGCAAAGTATGTCTGCTTTGGTATATCATTTTCACAATGTTCTACTAAAAGTAGTTTCATTTAGGCTGAGAGTAGGATGCTGTCTTATTGGATTTGGTTGTCTGAAATGCTAGTGAAAAATTGCTTTGGGTTTGTAAGTGAAGCACACTGCGTGTTTTTTCTTGCATGTGATGCTGTAAAGGAAATGCCATAATAAAGAAAATGTGCTTTAAATGATCCTGTGTGTGGTAAATGTGATTCAGAAGTCAATGCAATAAAATACAACTACAGCACAACCTTCAGAGTTACATTAAGATCTAAGAAGCTATAGTAGGAAATAAGTGTATAAACAGACTTCACTGTGAAAAACCCTGTCTAACACACATAGACATACTCACACAGAGAAAAGACACTGGAGGTTTAAAGAAAAAAAAAGAGCAGAACTAATGATAGCTTTCAGAGGCTGGATGAGCCGAGCGTCACAGGTGAACAGCAGCTCTGCTCCATACGGCCAAGGCTGCCATTTTTCATTTCCTCCCAAAGGCCTGGATATACTTGTAAACATTATTGAAAATAATAACTTAATGCTTCCTGAGGCTCAGTCGCATCAGAGACAGTGCTCGTTAACTCTTTATAGTTTATTAGTTTATTATACTGGCTCTCAGATAGGCAAATGCCTGTTTTATTAATATTTATTTCACTTTGTGTGGTGTTTGAACAAAGCTGACTGTCTGTTTGTGTGTGTATATATAAAAACATATGCTTGATAAGGTACAGATTCAACAATGTTCTGGAAATATTCCTCAGAGATTTTGGTCCATATTGACATGGTAGCATCACGCAGTTGCTGCAGATTTGTTGGCTGCACATTTATGATGCCAATCTGCCGTTCTACCACATCCCAAAGGCGCTCTATTGGATTGAGGTTCTGGTGAGTGTGGAGGCCATTTGAGTACAGAGAACTCTTTGTCATGTACAAGAAACCAGACTGAGATGATTCATGCTTTATTCAGGCGCATTTTCTGCTGGAAGTAGCCATCAGAAGATGGGTACACTGTGGTCATAAAGAGATAGACATGGTCAGCAACAATACTCAGGTAGGCTGTGACACAATGCTCAATTGGTACTAATGGGCCCTAAGTGTGCCAAGAAAATATCCCCCACACCATTACACCACCACCACCAGCCTGAACCGTTGATACAAGGGAGGATGGATCCATACTTTCATGTTGCTGATGCCAAATTCTGACCCTACCGTCCAAATGTCGCAGCAGAAATCGAGACTTATCAGACCAGGCAAAATTTTTCCAATCTTCTATTGTCCAGTTTTGGTGAGCCTGTGCGAATTGTAGCCTCAGTTTCCTGTTCTTAGCTGACAGGAGTGGCACCATGGTGGCATCTTCTGCTGCCGTAGTCCATCTACCTCAAGGTTGGACGTGTTGTGCGTTCAAAAATTGCTCTTCTGCATACCTCTGTTGTAACTAGTGGTTATTTGAGTTACTGTTGTCTTTCTATCAGCTCGAACCAGTCTGGCCATTCTCCTCTGACCTCTGGAATGAACAAGGCATCAACACCCACTCGATATTTTCTCTTTTTCGTGTCATTTTCTGTAACCCCTAGAGAAGGTTTTGCGTGAAAATCCCAGTAGATCAGCAGTTTCTGAAATACTCAAACCAGCCTGTCTGGCACTAACAACCATGCCAAGTTCAAAGTCACTTAAATCAACTTTCTTCCACATTCTGATGCCCTGTTTGAACTGCATCAGATAATCTTGACCATGTCTACACTCTCAGAAATAAAGGTACGCGAGCTGTCACTGGGGTGGTACCTTTTCAAAAGGTACAAATTTGTACCTTAAAGGTCCATATTAATACCTCAAGGGTACATATTAGTACCTAAAAAGTGCAAAAGTGTTCCTTTTAAAATGTTTAGGTACTAATGTATTCTTTTGAGGTACCAATATGGACCCTTTAAGTACAAATGTGTACCTTTTGAAAAACAACCCCAGTGACAGCTCGCGTACCTTTATTATGTACTCTATAGAGTGTACACACCTAAATGCATTGAGTTTCAGCCATGTGATTGGCTAATTAGAAATTTGCGTTAACACGCAGTTGGACAGGTACATGCTGAACTAGTACATTAAACTGCAGGGTAAACAACAACCCAGCTTTTTTGAGTTTATGTGTGTGTATGTATGTACAGTATGTATGTATGTATGTATGTATGTATGTATGTATGTATGTATGTATGCATACTGTACATGAGTCAAAGGCAAGAAATCCAATTTTGGAATTCACTGTAAATGAAATGTACAAAAGTGATTTTAAATACATAAAATTTATATTAAATGCTTGTAAAGTGCATCCAAATCAATATCATACACACATACACACACAAATACAGTGTGTGTGTATAGAACGCAAGGCAGGCCCATGTGCTTTTAGGAAACTGGGCTGCTATGCATTTTAATTATAAATGAGTGTTATGTTTCAGAGTTCTTTCTCAACAAAAGCACTATGTATTTGTTCCTCGGCCCCAGTGCAGTAATGGGCATCCCAATAATCAATAAGAGCAGATTAAATTAACTTCTACTTAATTAACTGTAACGGTCATTCAACCTGCATCACTACTTTTTTCTCTGTTTTTTTGTTTTGGATCGCATTGATCATTTTATCAACACGCGCACACAAAATCAACATAAATAAGTGAATTAATCATTCATTCCAACAACAAAGTCCTGCAGCATTTCCCACAAGGCCAGAAAGCCGTATACACAGAGAGACATATCATAAAAGAATAAACAAGAAGAGACCCGTACTGAGTGATGCAGTCAAACACTTTGAGGATGGAAAAAAGACGGGGAGAGAGAAAAAAAGAAAAGCACCACAGTGAAAAGGGCAGCATGTGAGCACATATGAGCGAGTACGCTGAAGTAATTCTCCAGCTAAAAACACAATATCACTTTTCTGCTGGCGTACATTGACAGGTTGCAATGTAGGCAGGGTCAAGTCCTGCATCCTGATTATGGAGCTGATATTCCCCTGGGTTTCGCTCATTGATTTGCACATCTAGTTTACCTTGTTTTCCTATCCATATATGACACTCTACAATGGCTCCTGATCGAGAAATGTGTCATACAAATAAATTATGGCCAACTATATGCTAAATAATTCTATAAATGTACTTCAGGGCGAGGTTGACAAAACAGAAGTAGTTTGCGAGTGCGTGTTCTGTGCTCTGATTATTCAGCGTTGTCATGTGTAATGAAGCAAGCGGACCCGCCATTAATCAAAGGGACCAATCGGATAACTAATTTAGGCAATAGAACTGAACCGCAAGACCAAAATGGCCAGTGGGCAGGAGGAGGGAAAAAAAAGAAGAGAGAAAAAGAGGGAGAATAGGGATCAATATTTCTCTTTGGGGCAGATGCAGTTCAAAATCAGTTTCTAATTTGGCATATTAAAGCCATAATGGTGGTTGTGGGGCTAAGTTGCGCGGAGGGACAGGCGAGGTTAATTAGCCCAGTCTGAAGTGGAGTCACACGCGTGCTCCTGCTTTAATTAACACTAAGAGAGAACGAAAAGAGCACGAGATATGGGGGAGAGAAAGTAAAAACAAACCGTCAGCAGGGTTTGTTAAGTGGGGAAGTGCTTTGAAGAATGCCCAGAGCACACAACAAAGTGTGTGTGTGAGAGAGAGAGAGGACCAGTAAAGAAAGGAAAAGGCGCGTATAATCTTCTATTGTGTGCATTGTTTCGGCACACTTTGCTAATATGAGTGTGTTTAATTTGGCTGATTTGTTTTGGTAGTCTCTTGTTTGCATGTACCATTATTACTGATGTCTTCTCATTTGGTCAGTCAACACTTACTCATTCATTCATTCATTTTCCTTTGGCTTAGTCCCTTTCTTCATTAGGAGTCACCACAGTGGAATGAACCACCAACTTATCCGGCATATGTTTTACTCAGTGGATTCCAGCTGCAACACAGTACTGGGAAACATCCATACACACTCATTCACACATAGATGAACTTTAGGTGAAAGCTTTAGGTGACTATTTTCACTTTCATAAGGTTCCTTTTACAGCATTGTTGTTGTAATGTAATTACAATACATTCAGTTAAATAGACATAAGCATCCATTTGGTTGTTACAGCATAAAAAGAGATGAAAGACTGTTTAAACGCAGGCGCCGTCATTAGCCGCAGGCGAGCGCAGAAATTCCATTGATTTTCCATATTTTAAAGACATGGTTTGGAATAATATAATTTAATGTAGTGCTTTTTGTTTGGTCTGATACCCACTTTATATCGTATCTCAGCCAGGCAGTGAAGATCACTGGTTATTAAAGAAATCAGATCTTAAACGCAGCGATTTTGTATGGGATGACAAGTAACTGGAAGCCTGACTGAAGTCTGTGTGCATACACCCCATGTAGTTTATTCACTTCACCTATAGTGCATGTCTTTGGACTGTAGAGGAAACCCAAGTGAACACAAGGAGAACATGCAAACTCCGCACAGAAATGCCAACTGACCCAGTCAGGACTCGAACCAGTGACCTTCTTGGTGTGAGGTGGCAGTGCTAACCACTGGGTCACTATGTCGCCCATCAACACTTACTTAAATTCTATATTTAAAACATGATGTGATCATTTAACAGAAGAAACTTTTTTTCTGTGAATAAAGTAATAGGGGATTATATTTACAAAATATAAATTCAATGTGTACCTATTTTCATATTTTTGATGAAATTTAAATGTAATTTCCAATAGAAAATTGCTTTACATATTTTTTTTCAGTGTACCATTTGAAAGTAATATTCAAGTATATTCAAATTGATATTTAACATTTTAGTATACCTAAGTTCACCTGCATTTAAAGTCCACATGAAATCAAAACTAACCATATGATTTTGTTTGCTCACATTGCTAGTATTGTGGTGAACAATTCATCTGTGAATGTCAATTAAAAGAAAACACTTTACCCTTCTAATCTTTAATTGAAATCTGGAAATGCACGTCTTGTTTGTTTTCAGTTAAATCATCAGATTACGTAAATATTAGGTAATGGGTGTGGCTAACATCTGTAATCAGGCTGCTCCAACTATCAGTTTTGACAACAAACAGAAATGGTGAGCAGGAGGTGTCTGTTAGGTTGTAATAACTCTCCCCAAAGCCTTTTGCAATCTTTCTGAATGAAATGCCTACTTTACTACCAGGGCTTGACATTAGATTTTTTGATCACCAGCTACTGTATCTAGTAATTTTCCGACATTACTATCCACTTGTCATTTTTACTAGGCACTATTTTGATGTTGGGAAAATATATTTTATATGCATAAAATTTTACTTGGGCGATGCAGTGGTGCAGTAGGTAGTGCTGTCGCCTCACAGCAAGAAGGTCGCTGGTTTGAGCCTCGGCTGGGTCAGTTGGCGTTTCTGTGTGGAGTTTCCTCCGAGTGCTCCGATTTCCCCACAGTTCAAAGACATGCAGTACAGGTGAATTGGGTAGGCTAAATTGTCCGTAGTGTGTGTGAATGAGTGTGTATGTGTTTCCCAGTGATGGGTTGCAGCTGAAAGGGCATCTGCTGCATAAAACATATGCTTGATAAGGCACAGATTCAACAAGTTACTGGAAATATTCCTCAGAGATTTTGGTTCATATTGACATGATGTTGGATGCTGGATAAGTTGGCGGTTTATTCCGCTATGGCGACCCCAGAATAATAAAGGGACTAAGCCGAAAAGAAAATGAATGAATGAATGAAAATTTTACTTTAGCATGCTAAAATTACTTGATTTAGATTTTGTGCTATTTCCACATTTCATACATTTCACTATGTGTGTATGACTTTGCTCAATGAGCATGACCAAATGGGTTGTGCTTTTCACATGACTATTCAGTGCTCAACACCAAGGATTTAATTTTTTCTCTAGCCACACTAAAAATAAAATAAATAATTTTTAGCCCAAAACAACAGTAAGTAAAAGAAAGCAGGTGAAAAGCATACTGTGTGTTATAATGAAAGGATGATCACGTGACAGGTTAAGGTGAAGCTACGTGCTGCTTACAAAAAAACCTTTAAAAAATATGGAGCAGCAGGACTGTGGGTGCACGAGCATCACTTTCTGTCCAGTCTCTTTAAAAAAGAACCAACTCCACCAGTTACGTTTCCAGGCATGAATGCTTTGCGCAAGGAACCTTTTCTTATTGAAACTTAAACATTCACGTGCATCTCATCACCTGTCAGTGCATCAGCATCGCCAGTGTCTCACCGTGCGAGTGATCATCCTCTTTTCACCTGCTTTTTTTTTTTGCTCACGCGAACACAGTTATTACTGTCATCTCTCTCGCTGGCCTCTCATTGAGCAATCATTATTGTTGAAATCTGATTAGTTTTAAGAAAACTAAAATTTAAAAATGATCTTCAACCAGCCAAAGCGGCTAGAGGGAGTGGCTGTCTAACTTATTAATGTCTAGCCCTATTTACTGCATCTAATCAGCTCGCAGAAGAAAAACAAGCCACGCCCACTGTTTTGTCATTTAATATTCCGTTTCTCTAGGACCTGTGTCACAATATGAAAAAAAAAGGTCTCAGCTTCCAGTTCATAGGGATTTTAAAGTTACATATACTGTAGGTCAAGCCTACATATTTATTTATCACAGTGTGTAAGACTAGAGGACGAATGTGATTTCATGCATGGGGTCATTGAACTAAACAAAATAGTACTACAAAATTTCACCTTCAAAGCGGTAAATAAAGAATGTCAGTCAGCTGGATGTGTAATAAATTAACCTGAAGAGTATGAGTGTCCATCTTGTCCAAACACACTGTTAGAATGACAGCTTTTTTTCTTGTCAAATAAATAAAAAATTTCAAGAATCACAGCTGGAGCCTTGAAGAATTTAGTTTGGTTTTGAGATTACTAACAACACCGGTATCACCTCAGATACTTGGAAAGGGTTTCAATAATTATGTCTCTACTCTTATCCAAATAAAAAACTGTAGCATCTTCAGGTTTTTTATTTAATGCTATGAACAAAAAATAAAAGAATAACATTTTTACAAGCTTTCTTTGCTCATTTTTTATTAACGATACCTATATTAGTGGAAGGCACTGTGTAGAAAGTAATTATATTCCATTAACTACTATCATATAGTCTTCATTCATTTTCCATCGGCTTAGTCCCTTTATTTATCAGGGGTCGCCACAGCGGAATGAACTGCCAACTTATCCAGCATATGTTTTACACAGCGGATGCCCTTCCAGCTGCAACCCAGCACTGGGAAACACCCATACACTCTCAAATGCACACTCAAACATTACAGCCAATTTAGCCTATTCAATTCAAGTGCATGTCTTAGGACTGTGGGGGAAACCGGAGCAACCATAGGAAACCCATGTGAACACGGGGAGAACATGCAAACTCCACACAGAAATGCCAACTGACCCAGCCGGGCTCCAACCAGCAAGCATTCGTGTCGCCCCATTATGAAATCTTACAATGTTAAATTATGGACATCCTACTGGTTGAAGTATTAGAATGCACTGTGATTCTTGCCTGGTGGTTTAATGTAGCTCAGTTAATCTGAGACGTGTCAGTCCTGTGTTTGACATGTTGTCTGTGCTGATGTGATCAGGAGGTGTGACCCAGCACAGCACTTACCTCGCAGGAAGCAGTTGTTAAAGGGAGGACGTCCTCGACTGATGTGAGCTTTCTCTCTGCTAACACGACCGCACGAAACACCAGAGAAAGAGAGGGAAAGAGTGATGAAAACCCTCATTATATCATGGAGAGCGCAGGTCACCTGTCACGTGTCAGACATCCTGCTGGCGTTGTAAAATCTGCCTGATAGCCCATTAGTTCTGCTGTTATTTGTAGGGGAATTTACATAAATATGTAATTCTTACAGGATAGTGTTTCACATAAAGTCTTCAACAAAGGGTACTGTGCAACTAATTAGGTCTAATTTTTCATTGTTGCTGTTATGAAAACAAAGGGCGATGATTAAGAGAGGTATGTGTGTGTGTGTGTGTTTGTGTGTGTGTGTGTGTGTGTGTGTGTGTTTGTGTGCTGCTTGATGTGGTCCAATCATTTCATTTATTCTCATTACAGTCGATGTCAGGCTGTTTCCTTAACTGATTCAGGGGTCAATGATTGAACTAGCCGGCCTTCAAACAAACACACACAAGCGCACACACACACACACAATGGGACACATTTAGTGCATATAGTCTATAGGAGAAAAAAGATACAAGAAGGATTAGATAATGGTTTTTGCGGGTGGACATGACTCAAACAAGTCATTTAAGTTGTGGAAAAGAGAAAGCTGATTCATACCACTGCATCTCTTTCAGGCATTTCACTATTTCAAATGGAGGATCTTTTGAAACGAGTCTAGAAATACTACATTGCATGAAATTAAACCAAACACCATGTGTTTTCTTTCTTTTTTATAATCTAATTACATTATTCTACACAGTATGACTTTCTTTAACAGCATACCTGCTAACACTCCCGTTTTTCTCGGGAGTCTCCCGTATTTCAGATCCATCTCCCGCCCACCTCCCGTATTGTTCTGTCTCCCGGAAAACTCCTGGAATCCCCCTAGCGGAATGTTGGTAGGTATGTTTAACAGTAGATAGAAAATATTAATGTACATTAACTGCTAGGTCACAACTTCAGAAAATATGTACTAATTAATGCATCTAGCTAAAAACCAATAAACATTTTAGGGTCACACTTTATTTTGATAGTACGTTTTTTGAATTGAAGTTACATTGCATCTACATGCCAACCAGTTCTCATTAGATTATAAGTAGACTGTCAGGTTGGGGTTAGTGTATGTTGATGTGCTTGCAAAGTTTCTTGTCATTAAATGTCTGTTTAGCAGTAGTATCAACAGATATTAAGCAGACAGTCTACTAATACGCAAGTGGACCATCAAAATAAAGTGTTATTTAATCTGATTGGCCGAAAGCTGTGTGATATTCCTGTAATAACAGCACTCGTACAGCCTCCTCACCCTTTTGTATTACTCTGCTCACATAGTGACAACAGATCAATAAACTCACTACATTTTGACAAATATTGCAGCTGTTGGACAACATAATGTACTTTTGAGTCTTTTTCAGGTGAGAATGTAATTGTTTAGATTGAAACTAAGCAGTTTATTTATAAGGATAGTGCCTTTTTAAAATATTCATAATTTCCAAGATACAGCGCGTCAGCATCCATAAGCATATCATACTGAGCAGAGCAAAGACGGTTGACGTTCCGCCACAAGATGCCGACAGAGAACGCATAATGAACCCTTAGAGCAGAAAAACTCAGCGTAATTTCTAACTACAGCTGATCAAATCATTTTACAATTGTTAAGTGACATTCTAAGTCCATTTCTTTTTTCTATATGTTGTAGTTCTGTATTTATACCATAGTAATTGTAGTGTGTTAAGTGTGAAATGGGATTCACATATCATGAATGTATGTATTTTGTGTTGGTCACTCTTTGTATAACCCTGAGTTACTTTTTAGTTGGCCATCTGTTTGTATCTAATGAGTCTCCTGTTTTCGTTACCGCAGACTAGTTCAGTAAACAGAAAGAAAGAATAAATGCCCATATGTGTTTAGCGTTTTTACTGGGAAATCTCTGTAGACTGATGGCGTTTCATGCTGCTCAGCCTTATAATCTCAAAATGTGAACAAAATCACCTGTTCTGACATCACTTTAGACATTACGCTAGAGAATCATTCAAATACTATTTCTAAAGTTATCTTTGTGAAGCAGCAACGGTTTCTGCTGTTCTGATGTCAACTGCAGATGTGAATGAATGGCGGAAGAAAGTAGTTCCTCTGTCAAAGGGATCTTTTGATTTTTCATGTTTGATTTTCTTTTTCATATACACGATTATGCCATCAAACTATAGTATAAATGCAATATTACACTTGTAGCAGTTTACAGCATATTACACTGGTGGGACACTAAGGCACTCGGCCTGTGGTCTCATGCCAACGCACGCCTCCCACCAGTGCTGATATACAGCCACATTGTACTGCTCATCGTGTAATATTGTTCATATATATATATATATATATATATATATATATATATATATATATATATATATATATATATATATATATATATATATATATATGTTTTTTGTTTTTTTTTGTTAGTTTTTTTACTTTCTCATACGCACTTGTACACAGCACCTTATATCAATATACAATGCAATACTTTCTACATTCGCACTTGTACACAGCACCTTATATCCTGTATATTTATAACAATCTGTACATACAACTCAACATCCAGGTTTCTTGACTAACTGCATCTGTTTAATGTTTTTATTTATTTTTTATTTTTTTCATATTTATTTTGTGTTGTCACTTGTCACTTTATGTACACTGGAAGCTTCTGTAGCCAAAACAAATTCCTTGTGTGTGTGAAGCACACTTGGCAATAAATACTGATTCTGATTCATATATATATATATATATATATATATATATATATATATATATATATATATATATATAACAATGTTTGCAGTACACAAACACACACACATATGTTTTCTTTGACATTTGCTTACAAATTCTGAAAAATCACCTGTGTTAAATCATATAACTGCAATAGATTGTTAATATCTATAGAGGTCAGTGATTATGGAAGTTAGTGGGTAAAGTGACAATGGCAATTTTATTTATATAGCACTATCAATTACTAATTAATGACCAAGGTCAAAAACAGAAGAAAAACAAACTAATTTCCAAAAAACAAAAAACAAAAGAAGGCAAACAAAACCAAACACAGTGAGCACTCACGTATTCTATAAACCAAATGCTTTTTTAAAAGCAAATGGAAACCCGGACTTAAAAATATTGGATCTGTACCTCAGATCCTAAATATAACCTTTAAATATCATAATAACCTGCTTTAAACTGTGATCTACAGTGTTTGTAGACACAACACGATTTAGCTCTTCGAAAATCTCTGTAAACCACTCTAGAAAATGGCTGTGCAGCTCTTAATAACCATACAGATGCAGTAGTCAAGTGACACTGATGAGTTTGCAAGTGTGAATTTATAGAAAATTTTATAAGAGCTTTGACACCAATTATCAGCTTTACAAATGAATTTAAAATGTTGTGTTGCACTTAATAACCATACCTCCAATCTCGCTTTCACATGGGCTGAAATCTTTCTTCTCATCGCCGGTGACATGAGCTAATGAGTGATATATTCTGATGATTTCCCAGTGTGAGTGGGTGAAGGCTCTGGTGACGTGGGTCAGCTTTCTGTTTTAAACTGCACCGTCTCTCCCTGTCACCCAGCTTCAGCAGGCCACGTGAACCCTGTCTACTGTCAGTGTGAGGAGATGACAGGCCCAGCATTCATCACGATTAAGCCTAATTAATAAAGCCCGCAGCGATCATCAAGAGAGATCCAGGCACAGAGTTTAATCTATCCTTTACTAAAAGCACGGCCTGACAGCCACATCTGATTTACACCAGGTGTGTGTGCACGCATACATGTACGTGTGCAATATAGTGTAATGACAGCAGATATATACGAGGATATGTCACTATATGGGCTCTTTAGCTTGTGATTGAGAGTCCTTGAGCAGGTATCCACATGCACGTGCGCAAATTGTGTGTGTGTGTGTGCATCTGTATGTATATGTGTGTCGGGCCCGGTCCCCTCTCTGTCTGCTGGATATTGACAGTCTTGACAGCACGTTGATTATCAGACCCACAGGAAGCTGAGGCCTGTCGGCCATCAGGTATCTGCGTGAGAGACGAGTCTCCCTTCAGAGTGATGAGACAATCGGGATAGAGAGAAGACGCACAAGAGAGGGAGAGAGAGAGACTGGGAGGGAGGTTAAGGGTTGTCATGGCCATCATCATGACAATAAGCTGTCTGGTGTGAAAGAGACAGGCAGGTCCAGGATCAGGATCAGATTAACGATCACACTGACCTCCAGCCGGGCTGCAAGTGAAACAGGACACATTTAAACTCCACACACTGAGAGTTTACATCATTAGATGGCCCTGCGCTGCACTGAATCGGGCTCCAGAAACACAGATGCTCTTTCACGCTGGGTTGTTTTCATATTAATTACAGCTGCTATTTACAGTACGCTTTCTGTCTCCACTTTAATTAACTTTTTATGTAAAGGATAATGTTGAAACAGATTCAAGTTTAAGAAGCAATGCTAATAGTAGGCCTTAAAACACAAAACTACTTTAGACATTGAAAGAGGATATAAAATCAAGCTATGGGGCTTCCGTTTTACAAATTACAATTAGTGAAATGTTAAGATGCATTGTGTAACATTTGAAGTGTGTTTTCTTTGTGTTGGTCTAAACAGGATGTCTTCTTTTTAGAAGAACATTTCCAGATGGCACTTGGAGAGCTTTCCATATTCACTTTATTCTCAATTTATTTTTAACTTTGTCATATTAAGGCGGTGCTTCTCAACCACATGCCTGGAGGACCACCAGCTCTGCATATTTTGCGTGTCTCCTTAAACAAACACACCTGATTCAGATCATCAGCTCATTAGCAGAGACTGAAAGACCTGTAATTGGTGTGACCAGCCTGATCTCACGAGAAAACGTAAGTATTTTACGTTTTGACAGTTTAGTGGCTAATTCGTACGAATTCGTACGAGTTCAGTCGTACGAAATGGTACGATTTTAAAAAAGGAGGCGTGGCACCTAACCCCGCCCCTAAACCCAACCGTCATTGGAGGATGAGCAAATCGTACTAAATTGTACGAATTAGATCGTACAAATTCGTACGAATTAGCCACTAAAAAAAAAGTTATGAATTGCCGTGAGATTGTGTTGGTGTGACAGACAACGGAGACATCCGAAACATTCAGTGTTGGTGATCCTCCAGGAACATGGTTGAGAAAACCTGTATTAAGGTAATATTTGTCCCAAGTTAAGATGAACCACACTGAAAAAAATGATTCAAAGATGATTCCTCGGATTTACAAAAATTTTTTTACCTTAAGTGGTTGTAAACAATTTATTTGGGCAGAATTTAAACAAACAAATTAAGTTTAACATTGCTCAATTTAATTTGTTTGTGTAAATTCAACACAAATAAATTGTTTGCAACAGTTTTGCATGCAACACTTTTTTCAGTGCATGTGGGATATTCAGGGACAAATCGCAGTAAGGCAGAAAAATGTTAAATCTATTCTAGATATTCTAATAAACATGTATACAGTCCAATATCGAAGCAACAGTGACCTCTTCAAGGGAACGGCCATTAGTAGTGGTGTTGGAAACCACAGTGGACATTAGCGAGCAAAATCATTCAATTCCATAATTGAAAAGTCTTAATACCGAAACAAATGTACACTCATCGGCTAGCCGCTAGCACCTTATTTTTTACACATTAATGAATCCCCATGTCTTCACCAGAAAATGAAATACACAGCACTTCTGAATTTTCTCACTAGTTTTCATTCACTCACGCACTGGACTACATTAGTGGAGCGATAGTGAATGAGGTTATTGGGGGCAATTTCAGATTATAGCCATAGTGTAATGTGACCATGCCATTAGTTTGAAGATGGTGGTTCCAGTTCCATTATTTGTCCTTCTCACCCTTACCCTTTCACTTTCCCTCACTCTTTATCTTTCATCTTTTTACATGTCTCTCACATTGGCTAATCATCAGTGGTAACATGATAATGCCATAACTCAGCTGCTGTCCAATCATATGCAGAGCGCTGTGATGAGCAGCAGTCGAGCTGATGATCAGAGGACGGCCTGAGCTCTGTTAATCAGCAAAGTGCTTAAACCAAGAGTTAAAGATTTTGTGTCAGATGGTCTTGTACTCACAACCCATCCGAAGATCATGTATCAACCCTATCAGAATCCTTTCTAGGGATCAGATTTTGTCCTTGATGCTCATATTTCTAATTAATATTCAGTTGAATCCAAGTTTATTTGTCCTCTAAAGGCAGATCTACAGAACATTTAAATTGTTAAACCAACTTCACACAGCAGTAGTTTTAGGCTGACTCATCCCTGGCTTATCCATTCTAGCAATCTAAGGAAAATATATTATATATATATATATATATATATATATATATATATATATATATATATATATATATATATTGTTCAGGATCTCGATCAGTTCCAATATTGATAATGTCAGATCAAATTCCCAATCTGTTTGCATATTTGATATTTAGAATTTTAAAGGTGCTCTATGTAAGTTTTTGACTCCTACAAAGCATAAAATACAATATTAAGTTTGCAGATATTTAAGAAACATGCCAAGTGAGCATTCTTGTTTATCTGAAAAACAATGCTGAAGTCAGATATTCTGCTTTAAAAAAATGTGTGTTACGTGCTGGAACGTCTGTCTTTGTTTCGATCATTTAATCCACCCAATGCCAGTTTAGCCAATTATATTTCAACACCCTGGGTTTTCCTGGTGAAAAACCACATATTTGATTCATTCAGTCAGGAAGCCTCTCAAAGTATGGATCCATGACCAAATCGACTTCCGTTGAACAGTAACAGACTCCAAAATGAGACGCAGATTCAGAGTTCCACATGAGGTGGTTATTAATTAGCAAATTACAAAAAACATTACAAATGTAAAAATTGGGTGAGCAGGTTAGTTTGTAACCCCGTGTCCTAAAAGCACATTATATAACGAGATTTACAGTGATAAGCTATTTGGCTATTTGCACCGGACGAAACACGACAGAAATTTAAATACAGCCATTCAGAAGCACAGAATAGTGCACTCACTGCACTCCAACAAAATGTTAAGGTTTATAATGTAATTAATACATATTAAACCTTTTAACATTAATAAATGTAGATGCTGAATCACTGATAAGTGTTGGTTTCCATTTAATCACAGTTCTAAAGTTTAATTTCAAATGTTTTATTAAATCAGAGGTGAACTATCTGCTGCTGCTTTCAGTAGTATGGCAATAAATGTCTAGTAAAATGTCATTCAAACTCACATTATTAGCATTTAACACTGAATAAAGCACATGAGGTTTACCTGAGGTGATCATTGTCAGTGTTCTGTTGTTCAGCTGCAAGAAATAAAAGCCATTTCTAAAATTTTCAGGTGTTTAATATGAAAAATATTCCTTCTATCGCGTGCTGTTGCTTCTATTTAAAATACCATTTAAATCAGCATTTGTTGGTGTCATCAATCTGGCAACCTGCTCTTTTGTAGTTTGGTGTTTTGAACCAGGGGTGCAATACCTAGTTCAACCACTGGGTGTTGAACTTACATACTGCAGCTTTAAGTCGTGATGATAATGGCAATGCTTGTGTATGTATTTTCTCAATAGCCCATTCATAATCGCAAAACAAGCTGACCGGTGGACAAAGAAGTTGGGCAAAACTGCTTGTGGATGTTTGACAACAACCTACTGTATATATCGTGTGTTGGAAACTCTTTAACAATCATAATAACAAAGAGAAGTACTAAAAGAAATTACTCGTTCAAGCTGCTTTTGCATTATAGCAAATGAAAACATTAACTGTAAAATATTTCTAATAATGATTTTAAATCTGATGTAACCCAGAATGAGGTGACATGATGAAACAGTGGGTAGCGATGTTGCTTCACAGCAAGAAGGTCGCTGGTTTGAGCCCCTGCTCAGTCAGTTGGCATTTCTGTGTGGAGTTTGCATGTTCTCCCTGTGTTCCCGTGGGTTTCCTCTAGGTGCTCGGGTTTCCCCCACAGTCCAAAGACTTGTGGTAGAGGTGAATTGAATAAGCTAAATTGACCGGAGTGTATGAGTGGGTTGGAATGCAAGAGTGTATGATGGGTTCATTCCGCTGTGGCGACCCCTGATGAATAAAGGGACTAAGTCAAAAAGAAAATGAATGAATAAATGAATGTAACCCAGAACAATCTCAAAGTGGAAAGAGGTGCTAAAGACTTCCAGTCATGTTTGTCTGAAAATAAACAACAGCTGAAAACATTTGTTAGAAATGTAGTAAATTTAAAAAGTAGCTGAAATACCCATGCTACTTATTAGATTTTATAAAGGATAACTTGTAATCGGCATTAAACCTATTATATTTCCAAAGCAACCTTCATAACACAGAATGTGCCACAATTTTAATATTGTGTCGTGAGGTAAAGTTTGAAATTTGATGGGAGAAATATGTGATGATCCTCCACAGATGTAGGATGCAACCAAAATACATAACCAGTCACAGGATTTGAACACCTGTAGTCTGAGCTTGGCTTTACAGCTTAGGATGTATTCTGTTATCTGCCAGAGATGTCTGTCAAATTATTGTCCATATGGCAGCAAAACATTGCTCTAATATAATAATAGTCAGAAATAACATATTGAACTCAAAAACGACTGGAGAACATGTTTAATATTTAATAGATCTAAACGTCCACCCAAAGTTGGTGTCAAATGAAGTCAATGCTGTTGTCTAAAATTATTGCAAAGGTTAGATCCAATATAGGCAAACCAAGAAGAAGGACTCCTTCTTCTATAATGATATTTTTAAATGTTGTATTTATTTATTTATTTACTCTTTTATTTTATGTTTTTTTTTTTTTTATTTACTATTTTATTTATTTATTTACTCTTTATTTCTTTATTTATGACACACAACATTCATTTACACTGCGCATAACCCTGTGGCACAGAGATGTGCGGTTTGATTGCTTAATCAAAGTGAAACAATGAGCTGACGTTTGATTGGCTGCTGCTACAGAGTGCTCTAATTATGATTGGCTGCTGATATCAGTTTAACATGGAAGGGCAGGCGTTCTGTAATCACCCTCGCAGCTGGTCAGCACTTCTTTATCTCTGTGTGTCTGTTAGTCTCTGTCCCTCACTGTCTCGCTTTTCTCTTCTTTCTGTACGGCTGAAGGGTATCAGTCGATATTCCCCTGCCCCCACCCCCCCTCTCTCTCTCTATCTCCCTCTGCCTCCATGTCTCTCAGAGCAGGACCCCAGATGAATGATTGCCCGGGCTGAAAGTACATGTTTCTCAAGGACCTCTGATGGGCAGCGGATAATAAAAATGATGTTGCGGCGAGAGGAAGTGTTCTCTTAGCCCCTCCCCTCTCATAATCACGGTCCTCACAGGCCATTATCCCACCCACCAGCATCGCCAAGCAGCCTGCAGGGGAGAGCAGCAGCAGTGGGTTACATTAATGTTTGGAAGAGTGCGTTTGCAACAGGTCAAGGTGGAGTTTGAATGTGCGATGGAGAGTGTTGGTTTTACAGGATATTTATGCCGTATTTTGTTTTATATAGGCAGAAATGGGAATCGTGAACTGCAGTTCAATGTGAAGGATGAAAAGAATCTGATTCTTGTAAAATGTAACCTGTGTCCATGTTATCTAAGAGGTGAATGGTGGTTTGGCCTTTGGCAGGAAGGCTTTGTAAGTTTATTAATATTGCATCTTTTAAAGCAGAGTTTACAAAGGGCTTCACGGTAAATTTAAAATGCTTATATACTTACATGGACTAAAGACATACAACAAAAGAAGATCAAAAGAGTAAGCGTAAAATAGGAAAATGCATAAAAGTAAATAAAATAAATTTGTTCACTGTCGTTCAAAAATTGGGGGTTGGTAGGCAGTGGTGTAAAGTAACAAATTACAAATACTCTAATTACTGTAATTAAGTAGTTTTTCTCAGGAATTGTAAAGTAAAAGTAAAATTTAAAGTAGTTTTAAAAATGTGTACTTTTACTTCATCTTGAGTACATTTTTAGTGCTGTCTGTACTTTTACTTCACTATTTTCTAGGGCTGCAACTAACGATTATTTTAATAATCGATTAATCTGTCGATTATTTTTTCGATTAATCAATGAATCAGATAAAAAAAAAGAAAAGCATTCATTTCCAACCCTTTATTCAAAAACAGAACTAAAATCTTTAGAAAGTGCACAAATATGTTGTCCTTAAATAGCCCTGATCTTTTATAATAATAATAATAATAATAATAAAATAAAAAACTTATTTTTGTCCAGTTTTCAATTCAAATATCTAAAAAAAAAGTCTTGAATCAAGATACATACTAGGCACATGAAGTAGCATTAGAAATTATGTCTTGTTTTCTGAAAAAACACCCCAAAATTAAGTGATTGTTTGCTTAAAACAAGCTAAATTATTTGCCAATGGGGTAAGAAAAATAATCTTAATGAGATATAATCTCAAACAGAAGTTTTAAGCATCACTTAATTTTCTCATGCCATTTTTTTTGTTTAGTTATCTTGATTCAAGACTTTTCCAGCCTGATCTCATGAGAAAACGTAAGTATTTTGCGTTTTGTCAGTTTAGTGGCTAATTCGTACGAATTTGTACGAGTTCAGTCGTACGAAATTGTACGATTTTAAAAAGGAGGCGTGGCACCTAACCCCGCCCCTAAACCCAACCATCTTTGGGGGATGAGCAAATCGTACTAAATTGTATGAATTAGATCGTACGAATTAGCCATTAAATCAAAAAGTTATGAATTGCCGTGAGATTGTGTTGGATTTTTCAGATATTTGCAGTGTTGGGCAAGCTACTTAAAAAATGTAGTGAGCTAAGCTATTAGCTACTCTAATTAAAATGTAGCTAAACTACACTAAAAGCTACGCACTAGGAAATGTAGCAAGCTAAGCTAAAAAGCTACATGGCAAAAGTAGCTTAGCTATATCTACGCTAATTTTACAATTTTCATTTTTAAATTTAAGCAACCTAAATCAAGTCAATTATATCTTAGTGATCAATAAAACTGTCAATGAAACATATAATGCATAATATTTCAGTTCAGTTATTTACTGTAATTAATATGCTGTACTAAACAGAAACAAATTATAGTATATAACAGCTAAAACAAAAATTCCAATAAAATCAGGTGTAGTTTTTATAGTAAATTATAGTAAAGGAAAATATTTTGGAATAAGCATTATATTGTATAGTATTTATTGAGCACAGCATCAGAAATTAAGTTATTGCATCTTAACATGGTCACAAGGAATCCTGCTTCAGAAATAACTCCTTTCCCTCAGTCATCTTTCCATCAAGCAGGTTTTCGGTTGGCGATGTCGCCAACCAGAGGTGGCAATAGCTCACATATTGGAGTGTAAAGAACAACACTTAGACTTGTAAGGCTAGTTTACATATTTTATTTTACAGAATTAAGGTGCTTATTTTCTGACTGAAAGAGTAAATCTTTCTTTTGTGGGATTTCCATTTAAATTGTTTACTTTTCTTTATTCTATTTTTGTTATTTTAGTGTGGTGTAGATAAAGATTATTTTCTTTTTTTCCCCTTTTAAACAAAACTGTAATAAATTGTTATTCTTTTTCTTTAAATCTAAATTTGATATTTCATTGTTTTTTTTATCTTTAATTCATTTTACAAAAAACTTTAAATATATACAAACTGTACAGTTTAATTTAGTTACAATTAGGGGAGTGCAATTAATCGAAAATCCGGTTTCGATTTTGGCTTCTAACGATTATGAAAAACCATTAATCGAGATAAACGATTATTGCATCATATACCGCCCCCTTTCCAGTTGTACACATTTGTTGCTCTGCAAAGCTCAGTTCCATGTAAAAAAGACTACAAGGATGTATATAATGATGTATCATTGATGATCATTGATGTACATTCGAATCATTCATATTTTTAAAAGCGCGAAAGAGCACATGCTGTTGTGTGTGTGCGTGCCGCTTGGCCTCGGACGAGCTCAGACAACGGGCTCAGACAACACACGCATCTAACGCCATCTTAATGTGAGCGCTTTAATGGTCAAATACATGCACATTTGTGTCAGAGCGTGGTGTTTAGTGATTATTCATATTAACACTCATTTATGTGATAAACAAGTTGAGAATCAAAAGACACGTGAAAGAGAAACCAAATCAGAGCCGCACTATTCTTAAAGTGACAGTGCGCAATATTCCTTCCTGCTGCCGCCTGTTTTTATTAGTAATCAAACATCAAAAGGAGAAAATCCCTCACTGCTCTCGACTGAAGGACGTTTGTAGCTAAAGTTTTTTTCTTACAGTGAAAATGCCTAAAGCACAGTTTAAACATAACATATTTAATAACTCATTTCTAATAACTGATTTATTTTATCTTTGCTATGATGACAGCACATTATATTTTACATTATATTTTATCGAGATACTAGTATTCAGCTTAAAGTGACATTCAAAGGCTTAATTAGTGTAATTAGGAAAGTCACTGCATAACATATATATATATATATATATATATATATATATATATATATATATATATATATATATATATATATATATATATATATATATATATATATATATATATATTGCTTAAAGGGGCTAATAATATTGAGCTATTAAAATAGGTTTCAAAATATTTAAACCTGCTTTTATTCTAGCCGAATTAAAACAAATAAGCCTTTCTCCAGAAGAAAAAATATTATAGGAAATACTGTGAAAAATTTTTCTGTTAAACATCATTTGGGAAATATATATATATATATATATATATATATATATATATATATATATATATATATATATATATATATATATATATATAAAAATCCACAGGAGGGCCAATAATTTTGACTTCAACTGATAATCGTTTTGAATAATCGTAATTACAATTATAACCAAAATAATCATGATTATTAGTTTTCCAATAATCGAGCAACCCTAGTTACAATTCAATTTTAAGAATATCAAGGAGTAAAAATACCGGCTAATTCAACATTCAACTGTCAGGAACCCAGGTATTTTTGATTAGTATATTTAAAAATAATTCTTAGGTTTTAGATATGAATGAATAGTCTTTGTTTAAAATAATCGTTATCTATTTGAACATGTAAAGATTGTAAAGATAAATAATTTAATGGCAAAGTTGAAGTTTAGCAGCCATTATTGAAGTGTCACATGACCTATCAGAAATTATACCTGCTGATAAATATATTTGCTGATTTGCTGCACAAAATTCTTGTCAGTGTTGCAAACTGTTGTGCTGCGTAAATAGATTAAAGGAGAAGATAATACATTTTTAATCATTATTTATTTGTTTGTTTATTTGTATATTAGTTTCAATATGTTAAATAACAAATGTTTTAAAATAAGACATTTCTCAACTTTATATTTATTTCAAATATGTCTAAAGTATGTTTCTTTTAAAATGTGTGTGGTAGTAATTAAGTATAAATATGCAGATCCTGCGCTCAAGCAAGAAAAAGCCTATGGAATTTCCACTGGGAAAAAGGACAGGTCAGTGTGTGGGTGGAGGAAGAGCAAAAGATGGAGACGAGGGATAAGATGAGCTCCAGGACCGCAGAGGATTGGATTGGCAAACTGGTTCTCCCTGTAAACCAGTGTGAGGTTTAACATAAAATTCTCTTCAAATATGCTCCACTGAGAGTGTATTAAAGGGCAAAGTTATACTTAAATACAGTCATACAGTATATCCAGACTGCTGGGGGTCTTTTTGCGTTCATAAACTTTCCATTAAACTTATTTAATTTTTTTTTTACCCAGGCCACTGCTATAACATATACCACACCATTGTGTGTTAGGCAAACAAGATTCACAGCACAACTTCAGGAAAAAAAACAAGGCCAGGGAAACAAACATTTTAGTTATTAGCATTTTTTCAATTATGCATAAGACAGATATATGCGCATTAAAAGATGAAACTCAAATGCTCATTAAATTTACATAGAATGGCATCTAAACAACATGGCACTCGTGCACAAGCTCTTTTAATGGACTCTGATAAAACCGCATTAAAAATCAGAAGCTGGAGTATCTGTGCTCATAGAATCACACTTTATCTTGCACGATCACCCTTCAAAAGCCAAATTAATATAATTGACTTTTAATTAATCCCCTTGATATTTGCATCAGCACATCTGAGCAACAGGTGTTCTGTTTTGAGCCTGTGCATTATTTAAAGCATATTAAAGCAGCGGGTGATTAAGGTGCTCACATCTTCGTGCTAATGTCAAATAAAGGTGGTAAAAGTGACAGCTTGTTGTGTTTTTCTTTCTTATTTATTGTTGCTTTCCTTTTGTCTCTCTGCTATTCGGGAGACTAGCAGAGACGCTGTATGATGCTTTGAAATATCGATTGTGTTAGTAAGACTGTGATGTTGAATAAATTACTGTTTGACTCTGTAATTTAGACAATATACAAACGACCAGTAGAAACTAGCTGCTCACACAGCATTCGCTTAATGGAATTGTTCTGTAAGGCCCTGTTTCTTCCTGATATTACTGTGTTTTCACAAGTGGTCAACAGACACATTACTGTTTCCCCCAGGTGTGCAAATACATCTTACTTGATTTTGCGAGGTAAGTTTAAATTAAAATGTAGTTCCTTTTAAGACAGCCTGCAATTTCAGCTACACTGTAAATATTATTGACATGCATTAGCATGTATGAAAAAAAACAATAAATGTTGATATTTGTCAATGAATGGGATACTACATTTTATAAAAGGTGTCGTGGACTACATTGTTACATTACGTTAAAAAACAAATCTATAGAAACTTAAAAATCCCTAGCGTTTGGCCCTAGAAGAAAAGCTACGTTTTTACCTTATTTGGAAGGGTTGTGAGCTTATTTCTCTGAGGCTCACACCGTGCTATGTACTCTAAAATACACACGTACAAATGAATCATACTTATGTCATCTTAATATTTCAACAAACATTAGATCAAATAAGAATTGTTTCAACTGATGTGTAGAATTCGAGGAGTAAGCTATCTGTAGGCAACTAAGTCTGTTTCTCCATTTTTGCTCCTGAGTTATGTGTTGTGAATAAAATATAGGCTAAATTATAGTTATACCCTAAACAAAAAAATAAATAAACTGACATAAATGTAGTTAGAGTTGTAGCTTAAAGGTGCTGTATGTAAGTTTTTGACTCTTCCAAAGCATAAAAATACCATATTATGTTTCCAGATATTTAAGAAACATGCCAAGTGAACATTCTTGTTTATCTAAAAAACAATGCTAAAGTTAGATATTCTGCTTTGAAAATGTTTGTTACATGCCGGAACGTCTGGCTTTGTTTTGGTTCATTTGATCCACTCTATCCCAGTTTAGCCAAATATATATTTCAGCATCCCAGGTTGCATTTATGGAAAAAAGCGTATTTGATTCATTCAGTCGGGAAGGTTCTCAAAGTATGCATCTGTGACCGAAATGTGATATTTGGTGGACAGTAGCAGCACCAAAATGAGACACAGATTCAGAGTTCTACATAAGGTGGTCATTAGTTAGCAAATAATATAAATATTATGAATAAAATATTAGGTGAGCAGGTTAGATTGTAACCCTGTGTATTAACCACCCGCTACATGAAGAGATTTGCAGTGATAAGCAATTCGGCTGTTTACACCAGACGAAACATGACAAAAATTTAAATACAGCCATTCAGAAGCACAGAGTAGTGCACTTACTGCACTCCAGCAAAATTGTAAGGTTTACAATTTAACTAATACACATTTAACCTTCTTAACATTATTAAATGTACATGTTGAATCAATGCTATGTGTTAACTTGGCCTGCACTGAGTCACAGTTCTAAAGTTCAATTTCAGATCTGAGGTGAACTATCTGCTGCTGCTTTTAGTATGGCACTAAATGTCTAGTAAAATAAACTCACGTTACTAGCATTTACAACTGAAAAAAGCAAATGAGGTGTACCTGAGATGATCATTGTCAGTTTTCTGTTGTTCACTTGTGAGAAATAAAAGCCGTTTCTAAAATATAGATTTCATGTGTTGGTTAAAACAAAAACTCATTTTATTAATATTCCTTATATTGCATGGTGTTGCTTTTATTTAGAACACAGTTCAAATCAGCTTTAAATCAGCCTTTAGGCTCAATAGTCAGGCACACTCACATCAAACTGGACGATTGAAAATACATACTGCACAAATCTTAAGCAGTTTACATGTGTTTGTTGCCTCATTACAAAACTACACTGCAAATTTCACAGTAATATATATTTAACAAAAAAAAGCTACCCTTAAGCAGAGCTTATTTCTCTTATGGGGTACCACTGACTGAACTTATAATCTGTCTTTCCCATATTTTGCATTATGTTGAGCAATAAACAGATGAGATAACGTATTTTGTGGCCATACATGGCTGTCTGCTTCCTATTGTTCCTTAAGGTCTGTCCAGTTTTCATAATATGAATCCCACATACACAGGGAAACTGTGTTTTATTTAGAAAAGGGGGACAAGATAATTGTTATAATCTCACAATGAATTAATGTGCCTAATCAAACCCTTATGATGGCATGCTAATTGATTATCCTGTGTGGATTGCATAGTCTGTGTTTTGTTACACTTTGCCTGTTTTTCACTGGAATTGTACATTTATATTTATATAAAGTAATATCAGAATGAGGAAATTAAAATAAGGTGTTTGAGGATCACAGTAGGCCTATGCCATTGCCATGTAGGCTACTGAACTCTTATTTTTCAACTATTGCTCCAGATATTTATTCTTTGGCACCTATAGAATTTCTTTATTATATCTCAAATACAATTTAGCTTGTACTATAAAAATAGGCAAAAAATAGGCTATTCTTTCAAACGAGGAAACGTGTATGTAAAACCAGATGTAATGTCCCAAGACCCCATTTACAACTGTCCCATGTAGTAACATTTCTCTGGCCCACACAATCAGTTTTTGCTTGGCCGACATGACGCAGTGAATTACGCTACATGAGTGGACCAAGTCTGGCTACCATACAAGGTCCAAACATGGACCATATCTGGGCCAAGTCTCAGCAAAGTAAAAACCCAGAACTGGGCCAGAAATGTTGGTGTCATGACTGCAATTAAATTGATAAACCCATGAAGCATTAGGCTTTAGCTACGCTATGGGCATGCTTTTTTGATGACCTGGGGTTCTTTTCAAAAGAAGTTGTTACCACTCTGTTTATTATTATGGGCATTTTACATTATAACTAATGTGGTTAGAACGATGGATCTACGAAAGAGAAAATACCCACATAGCAAAATTTCTTTGGCCAAGATCTGGCCCACACAATCAGTTTGTCCATGGCCCACATGCAGCAGTGAATGACTGGACCAAATCTGGCTTCCATACAAATGCCAAACATGGACCATATCTGGGCCAAATCTCAACCAAGTTAATAACCCATAACTGGGTCTGAACTGGCCCAGGTATGTTGGTGTGCCACGACTGCAATGAATTTCATAAACCCATGAAGCATTTCGCTTTAAGTGTGCTATGGGTCTGCTTTTTTTCTCAAAATGACCTGATTGGTAAAAAAAAATTTCTTGGTTAAAAAATAAATGTAATTTTAAAAGTGGGTGATGATACGCCAAACTTAAGTGGCCCACATTTCAATTTTTAACATCTGGTCCAAATACTACATTTGATATCTGGCCCAAGTCTTGTGTGCCGCCTTAAATACGGTGCCAAACCCGGGCCATGTTTGGCCCACATGCTGTATGCCAGTGCTGGACGAACGCCTGCAGTGCCAGCTTTATGACAAATATGGGCCAGAATTCTTTACTACCTAGGGTATTGTGTCATGCACTTGTGATCGAATACACAAAAACACTTAAATGTGATGATAATGTTTGTGAAGACAAAGCATATTTTTCAAATGTTTAACATATACAATACATTCCAACAGATTTAGATAGAAACCACTTCCAATTGCACTAACATGTAATTGAGTCATCAGTGTCTCATGTGGATCGAGCCCTCGCAAGTGTCCAAATCCATGTTTACAATACACCACAACAAAGGAAACTAAGGATTGCAACAGCATTTGTTTCACCATCTTAAACTCGATTGCTTCGGATGTGTTACCATGCCAACAAGGTCATCAGTGTTAAAAGCATCCGCGAGCAGCACTTTCACCGTGATTGACAAGTCAGGGTCAAAACGTCAATGTTATTATGTTATCAGGGGGTTAATATAAATACCTCAACTCGACGGTGGAGGCAGACAGAACGGAAATCCTAATATCGCGCTGGTGCCACGGAGTGCTATATAAGTTGTCCAAACGCATTTGTATCTTCACTGTTGGTCTATGGAGGTGATGCCACAGATGGCAGAATGAGAGAAGAGATAGTGAGAGAGAAAGGTAGAGTCGGCGCTTTGATAGGCACGTCTCATTTCTGTGCCGACAGCTTTGTCAATAGCCCTAGGACGCCCAGCTCTCCCCCTCCCTTCCCAGTGATTGACAGCCAGCAGGTGGCGGCTGAATGGAGTTGTCAGGAATGCTGCTGATCAGCTGCACGTTGCTGTTAACGATGGAGGAGCGGCCCGGCGCGGCTGCCCAAGGTGATCTCTTCTTTTACGAGCGACAGACGCCCGCTGTGTATCCCCACCTCACCACAGGGTTCCAGTCTAACACTGCCATTCATATCTAAGAAAAGAGAAAGTCTATCTCTCCTTCATGAGGACAGAATGACTCTCGCTGTCTCATAACACAGGTACATGATGAGAAATGAAGTAGACATTATCAGTTTATTCAGGTTAGGTATACTGAATGCTCTAAAAGCAGAAAGGGGACGGTAAAGGTGAAGTGTGTCATACTTGTTCTAGTGGTAGGAAATGGAACTGCTAGCATGATTATTATGATCAACCGGTTTCCTTGATAGACTGCCTAATAAATTGGATAACCAGCTTTGCCACAAATGCACAAGAACCTGGAGAAAAAAAATGGAATTGAAGATTTAATATAAATAATGCATAGTCTACAGTAAAGATAAGTGTGTGCCTTCTTGACCGGCCCTTAGCCAGGGGGATTCAGGTGATTCGGAAGACCCACCCCTCATTGACCAAGCGTCAGAATTTGTCTCACAAATGAGCTCATTTGTCCTATTTTGACTTCTATGCCTTCACAAATAGTGAAAATAATCCATCGAAAAAGGCTTTAAGACCAAGCGGAATCCAGGTGTAACTTCAGTTAATGAATTTTGGCCAATACAAAGTCCAACATACAGCCGTGCAAGAAAACATCTGACATAAGCGAAGTCATCTTTCGCTACTGTATTGTTTTTGAAAAGAGAAAACATTTGACAAGTACCTTTTATTCAAAATTTTGGACCCTATTCTTGAAAGAAAACATGACCAATACAAAAGTGTGAATCTTTTTTTTTTACAAGATGAGAGGCTAGAAAAATTGTGAAGCTCTAAATTATTATTATTAGTATTATTGTTATTAATATGTTTTATTTTTTATTATTCAAATGGCCAAATTCAGACTGGGGAAAGTTGAATGTGCTGGCCAGTTTGTTATTTGCTTAATAAATTACAGTGTGCTACAATTATTAATTTATTAAAAAAAAATTCTAATGATATATGATGTATTTAATTTGTATTTTAAAAATAAACATTTGTCATTTCTTTATTCTAAATCTATTTTTGGTACATCAAAAATTGTGGTTATGATGAAAATAGGGCTTAAAATGTCACCTAGATGCAGTATTTAAATCACATAATTTAATAGAAAATGAGGTGAATAACTGCAAAAAGGTCAACTTTTTGAGAAAAAAGAACCACCCCCAGCTGACACCAGGCTGGCTACGGACCTGCTTGACATTCTTCATTCATTCATTTTCTTTTCGGCTTAGTCCCTTTATTAATCTGGGGTCACCACAGCGGGATGAACCGCCAACTTATCCAGCATATGTTTTTTATGCAGCGGATGCCCTTATAGCTGCAACATTCATACACACTGATTCACACACCTACACTACGGACAATTTAGCCTATCCAATTCACCTATACGATATGTTTTTGGACTTGTGAGGGAAACCAGAGCATCCGGAGGAAACCCACCCCAACACGAGGAGAATATGCAAACTCCAGAAATGCCAACGTGCTACCCACTGAGCCACCGTGCTGCACCTGCTTGATATTTCTTGTACATTTATTGTTTTAACCAAAGCTCAAATGTCATGAACAGTGCTTGAGAGCTGTGTGTGATACATCAGCATAAACTTTATTTCATTTAAATGAGCATCTAAAAGAGATACATCTTTAACACTTATTCAAACACTTAAATGTTTAAAGTTTCATTTTTTATGACAAAAATCACCGCTTCGCAATTCAAAATTTTAATCTGTGTTCTGACGTGGTATTGGGCTTTTTGCATTCCATACTGCAAAAATGATATGCACATCAAATTCCAAATTGTACATTGTAAAAAAAAAAATCTTTTCATTAATAGTTGCATTTTTTTTATTCATGGTTGTGAATTCGCTTTATGGGATATTGATATCTGCTCTGTCGACTTTTGATGTTGGAAATTAATCTACATTTTTTTTAAAAAGTGAATTTTATTGACATTTTAGTATTCTAAAATAATATAATGTATAAGGAATAATATATAGAGAAGGTCACAGGTTCGAGCCCCAGCTGGGTCAGTTGGCATTTCTTTGTAGAGTTGGCACGTTCTCCCCATGTTTGTGTAGGTTTCCTCCAGGTGCTCCGGTTTCCCCCACAAGTCTATGCGCTATAGGTGAATTGGGTAAGCTAAATTGTTCGTAGTGTATGTGTGTGAACAAGAGCTTGTGTGTGTATTTCCCAGTGAGGTGTTGCAGCTTGAAAGGCATCTGCTGCATAAAACATATGCTGAATAAGTTGGTGGTTCATTCCACGGTGGAGACCCCAGATTAATAAAGAGACTAAGCCGAAAAGAAAATGAACAAATGAATGAAGTCTGTAAGTCAGATAAGTCAGAAAATGTTCTAGCAGTTTAATACAAGGTTTTTATATCGTAATGTACATCACCAGCACAGACAGTATATCACTTTAAACTGTTAAAATGTTAATAAAAGACACTTTTTCAAACTCTTCAATGTTAGAAGGTGTTGGAAGGCCCCATAATGCAATCCAAAAACATAAAAAATGGGGAAAAATAAAAATGTATCACAATAAATGAAAAATTGCTAATTTACGGTTATTTCTTTGTGTACAGATCCAAAATATAATACATAAATGTCAGATAAAATGTATTATTCCAATGTGACAACTTCATTTGACAACAGTTGAAACTAGTTAGGTTTGTATTTGATTCCAAAAATATGTATATGTTACCACTTCTGGTCAAAGGTGAAATAATTTTCTAATCCTTGTATGTTTCAATTAAAAAAAAAGATGCTTTAGTAACTTATAATAAAAGAACTCTGCACACTTGGTATTTAAAGTACATTCAGTTTGTACAATATGAACATATCTAAATATATGAATATAAAAACATGGAATGCCACATGCTTGACCTTTGACCTTTCCAGGGACATGAAAAGAACAAAACGCCCATCACATATATGGGACTGGGATGTGCACACATTAAGAAATCACTCAAGCAAAAACAATCAAGCATCTGTATCGTTCATCATTAGACACAATCTTTGTTTTTATCTCTCAATTGAGCAGCTTTTTTTTTGATAATGACAATGAGTGGAGCTTGAGATGTCTGCCTCTGTTAAATGTGTTAACTTGTGTCTAAATGAGTGCATAATTACATATTAATTAGCGGTACTTAAGCACGTGTTTAAGTTACATCTGTTTTAATTACCTTGGCTAATCATATGATAGCAGATTTTTCTTGCACTGTATGCAAATGGCAGTCTCTTCCTGTCTACTGAGAGTTTTCTCCTGATTAGCGAGACACCTAGAATCCCACTGCAAATTAATTTACTTAAAGAAGCATACAGAACTCCCTGCTACAATACTCTGCCATTAAGAGTCGTGCAAGATATTGCAGCGGGTCTTGGGCCAACAAAGGGCTTCGCTGTAATTATATGAGTTTCTCCCCAATCTCATGCCCGTCAACAGACTTCCTGCCTTTCCATGAAATGGTCATTATCACGGACAGAAATAGGTATATAAATTCAGTGTTAATGAAAATGTCAATTAGCAGGCTGTGCTGTCAGGTGATGCTACTTTGGCCCTACACACAGTTCCTAAAATCCACAGCTCAGAAGAATGACACCAAGCCCTCCACACACACACAGTCACACTCGCTTCATATTCAGACAGCTGCTTAGAGGTGACACATTCTCCATCTCGTGTCTGCTTACAGACTCTTTGTTTATATTAGAACGGGAGAGAATATTCAGAGTATTTCAAACACTTGCGTACATTCACAGTGGCCCAACATGGAAATATAATTTCTCAAATGAATTAAATTTAACTCTTACACGGATGTTTTGCTAGTCATTGTTTTGTTGTTATGGTTTTTAACCATATGGTTTTTATGGTTTGGTGTTATGGTTATGACTCTGCCCTATACAGTATATATCTATCAGGGGGGAGGGGGGTTCTAAGTGCTAAAATTGTATACAACTGATATTTTAATCTATTACAAAATAATAATATAAAGCATTAGCACTTTTTTTTTAAGAATTAAATTTGATCAGATGATTTTTGTCACCACTGTCCTTGTCAGAGCATACTTCCTCAGTATATTTAGTATTTGGCTTCAGTATATAATCATTTACTCACTATTGGCTTGTTACAAACCAGACACTATTGGCCCGTTTCCACTGAGTGGTACGGTTTGGTATGGTTTTATGGTCGTTTCCACTGTCAAAATGCGCCAAAAAGTTAACTACCATACCACTTTTTGGGTACCCTTTCCAAAGTGTACCTAGCACAACAAAAGGGAACCAAAAGGCGGAGCTTGATGCACAGCTGAACGCTATTGTTTTACAGAGATATGTCACTAGCTTGTGCACAAGCCAGGAGAATGAAAACAAAGTAAGCACCATTTTTAAATACACAGCCGAGACTTTACACCATAATAATATACTGTATACATAAAATAACAAACCATGGTCGATGCGAGCTTAAACAAACCTTGTCATCATCTTGATGAACAGCCGCAAAGCCAGGAAGAAGAGCAGAACTGCCCTGGGCCCCATAGTAGTTTACAAGGCCGTCTAAATAGCGAGATGTTTTACTTTCTTGCATGTGTTCGCCGCGCGTCTATATTGGAAATAACAAACTTCTTGAGCTGATGATAATAACGTGCACGTGATTATTGACATGTTTCTGACATCCAATGCTTTCAGAAACGGACAAACGTGAGAGTGGCGCACAAAAAAAAAAACAGAGAAGCCAGAAAAAACTAGGAGCAAATGATTCTTACAGCAACCTAAACCATGAACAAACTGCCATGTTTAACTATTATCATTACCTTTTGGACTATTATGAACTGGGAATGACGGAGTTACTTTCTAATAAAGGTTACATGTGCTGGTGAAGATTAAAGATACATATGAGAGGTTTGCACTGACTGTGGGCTACATTTTGTGTTGTTTTTGAATGCAAATAAGGCCTAAATGTATGCTGTGTGTAGTTTTTTCTGTAATTGATAACATATCGGAGACTGTAAGGGTCTATATGTGTTCATATATGTTGCATTTATTTATTTATTTTATATAATTGCAGACGTTACAGTAGACTATTTCGCACTGTCATTGATCTGCAATTATAATCAAATTATGTTCATAGAAATGTTAGTAATGAACATTTATGCACAAGTTTTCATGTGTATAAAGCATCTGTTTTTGTAAGAAGTGCTTCTCATATGATATGTGAACGACCTGTACAGCTTTACTTTGACATTTTCTTGAGCGAGAAAGACATCGTCTGAAACTTTGTCGTTCACCATGCCCACCAAAAGGGTACATAAAAAATAATAATAATAATAATATATATATATATATATATATATATATATATATATATATATATATATATATATATATATATATATATATATATATATATATATATATATATATATATATATATTATAGAAGTCATTGGTTTAAAGTATGATCAATGTTTCATTGTTGTGTTTGACAGAAAAAGAAAAGAAAAAAATTGGCTTGGAACAAGAGTGGTGAGTAAATTAAAAAAAAAATAACTACCACTTTAAATCTTTTTCTTTTCAGAATCAATATTCTGTTTACTGACAACTGACCAGGTTCCCCATCAAGGGAAAGAGTCATGTACTGTATATGGTTTGCCATAATTCTTTGTAATTCATGCATTTGGTAATTATGAGGAAAAAACATCTCCTCGTCATTAAGCATCAAAAACTGCTGCTTAGAATGAAGGTGAGTTGCACTTATTAAGGGATCAGATGTTTAATAACTTAATTATTATGCAGGAAACAATATATTTTTACATTAACAAATTATATTTTTCATTCATTCATCTTCCTTCGGCTTTGGCTTAGTCCCTTATAGGGGTCGCCACAGCAGAATTAATCGGAATCAACTTATCCAGCATATGTTTTACACAGCGGATGCCCTTCTGGCCACAACCCAGTACTGGGAAACATCCATACACACACATACACTTCAGGCAATTTAGTTTATTTTATTCACCTATAGTGAATAAAATTTATTCACCTGTCTTTGGATTGTGGAGGAAACACGGGGAGAACATGCAAACTCCACACAGAAATGCCAACTGACCCAGCCAGAACTCGAACCAGCGACCTTCTAGCTGTAAGGTGACAGTGCTAACCACTGAGCAACCGTGCTACCCCAAATTACATTTTTTTTTATCTTATTGTTATCTTGTTTAAATTCAACAGACTAAATATTACCAAGACTAACTGAATGAGGTGGATGGTAGTGAATGATGCTAAGGACTAAATAAATAAATAAATAAGATGATTTGATGTATATTATCTTACAATAATCTTCCAACTTACGTTTCTCATTAATTATAGAATCATAGATTCACATGCACATATGCCATCATTTCCTTTCTCTTCATTTTCAAAGCAATCACATGTTCAGGTCATTAATCATAATAAGACAGGCACCCGAGTAGGGGGCAGAACATGATATCTAACACATCTTACCCAGGGCTCAGATCAGTCTAACCCTCCTCAATGCACTGACATCAGACCCAAATCACCAAAAATAGAAAAAAAGAAAAGAAAATGATTACCATTACCGCTCCCATTTACAGGCTTCTCGACACCCGATAGAGAAAATAAATGCTCGAAATCTCCAAACACGTACACAAGCGCTGACACCCTCAGACAAACATCTGTGAACGCCAGCAAAATGGCAGAAATAAAACCGACAGATTTGCACCAAATCGTCAATAAAAGGAGGATGTATTAAAAGCACATTTTAAATTCGTAACAGTGTCGGGCCTCATTTGGAGAAGTCTGGGTCCTGCACTTTTAAAAGCACAGGGTATAAATCAATTTTGGTGGCTGCTCATACTCAGACCTCAATAAAAATGGATGAATAGATGAATGCAGCTCACCCCGGACACATTTTTCAAGTCCCTGAGCCATTCCATAGCCATAATTATGATTTTGATTGTTCCTGACCACTTAGCACACAAGTCGTATAAGAATGCTCTTGAGTTTGTATGAAATCCCAACTCCGTTTTAATGCCCACAAATCACAGATTTACCTGAACTTAAGCATGTCGCCTTCTTATTTGTGTGACAAATGAGTATTTAACATGCAATAAACACTTAACAAAAAACAAAACGGTGACATGTAAGGGAATTATTGATCTTTACACCTTTTCTAGCTCTCTCGCTCCTCTTCTCTTCCTCTTTCTGGTCAATAACCCATCAGACAGATGACAGGTGGAATTGTCTGTTGACTCTTTAAGTGATCGGAGCCCTTCAGCAGCGTCCACACACCCCGAACAGAGCCTTAATGATGGACACCTGCGCAATTTCACACAAGCTGGTCGATGTGAAAAAAAAAGGAGCAGAGTAAACACATCTATACAGTCACAACTCAACTGCCCCTTTAAAGACACTCTCGTAACACTCCACTAACAACACTGATGCATTTCATTTTCCACTCGCCTGTGTTACAGACTCTCCCGAAACCGCATAGCATTCGACGGATCTGTTTATTAAGCTTTGTTGTTGTTTTTTTTTACTGCTAGCGTAGAATGCTAGCGTATTAATGGGGTGTAATTATAAATCTCAGACTGCTGTTCCCCTGTGCAGCATACAGACTGCATGCCAGTGAAGCCACAAACTGCAGCATTCTACCCCATTACATCTGCAATGATTAGAAATGGAGGAGAACATCTGGCGTCTGTGCTGTGATAGAAAAGAGCATTCTGTCCTTTAATGGATATCTGCAGGCCAAACAGATCTTATGTTTTATCTTGCAGAGTTAACTCTTCACATGCTAGCTACTGGCTTGTGTATAAAAAGGCTGGGGAAAGGGAATGAGTGGAGATTGCTTTAATTGTGGCTTTGTTTTATAGGGTCCAGAGCACATGCTCCATTGGGGGCGACATTTTGTGGACCTAAAAAAAAACAAGAAATGCATGATCATTATTTTTAATTATTTATGAAGCGTTACGATTAATGTCTGGATTTAAACTTAAACTTAATTTGCCTGCTTATGCATTGCGTGTACATATAATATTCTGAAATACCCAGTATGCATGCAAAATACTATTTAATATTTTCAACCTACAATCATATGGGAGCACAGAACCAAAATTGATGTGTTTGGAGGACATTTACACAACAAAGAGAAGATTTTGTATTTTGTAAAGTTTCACTTACAGTGTTATAAATGCCAATGCAATCCTCATTTATACAGATCTCTGAAAAGGTTGTATTACTGTATGCTTGTCAGGTCAATAGAAACCCTTCAAGTACTAAAAGAAGTTATACAATTAAATATGTTATGTAAAATAGTAATATAAATGAGCATTTAGATTTAAATCTGCTTCACTTAGTTGTGTAAAACAAAATCAAAGGTACTGGTACCGGAAAGGTGTAAACGAACCATTAAATTATATTTAAAAATAAACATATATTTGAAAATGGTGTCAGACAAACAGCATGTGTATTGTGTTTTTCTGTTCATTAGTTCAGTATGGGTAAGCAAGGACTGCATCAAAATCACACCTCTAAGTATTTATTCAAAATAAAAAATAAAAAATTAAAAAATTGTATATACACTTACCGGACACTTTATTAGGTACACCTTACTAGTACCGGGTTGGACCTCTTTTGGCCTTCAGAACTGCCCTAGTCCTTCATGGCAGAGCAGGTACAGGAAATATTCCTCATAGATTTTTGTCCATATTGACATGATAGCATCACACAGTTGCTGCAGATTTGACGGCTGCACACACATGATGCGAATCTCCCGATCCCCTACATCACCAAGGGTGCTCTATTGGATTGAAGTCTGGTCACTGTGGAGGCCATTCGAGTACAGTGAACTCATTGTCATGATTAAGAAACCAGTCTGAAATGATTTGCGCTTTATGGCATGGTGCGTTATCCTGCTAGAAGTGAATGGGTAAACTGTGGCCATAAAGAGATGGACATGGTCAGCAACTATACTCAGGTAGGCTGTGGGGTTGACATGATGCTCGATTGGTACTAATGGGCCCAAAGTGTGCCAAGAAAATATCCCCCACACCATTACGCCACCACCACCAGCTTGAACCGTTGATACAAGGCAGATGGATCCATGCTTTCATGTTGTTGATACTAAATTCTGACTCTACCATCCGAATGTTGCAGCAGAAACCGAGACTCATCAGACCAGGTAACATTTTTCCAGTCTTCTATTTTCAAATTTTGGTGAGCCTGTGCAAATTGTAGCCTTAGTTTGCTGTTCTTAGCTGACAGGAGTGGTACCTGGTGTGGTCATCTGCTGCTGTAACCCATCCTTCTCAAGATTTGATGTGTTTTGCATTCAGAAATGCTCTTCTGCATACCTCGGTTGTAACAAGTGATTATTTGAGTTACTGTTGCCTTTCTATCAGCTCAAACCAGTCTGGCCATTCTCCTCTGACCTCTGGCATCAGCAAGACATTTTGCGTGAAAATCCCAGTAAATCAGCAGGTTTGTCTAAATTCATTGAGTTGCTGCCATGTGATTGGCTGATTAGAAATGTGCGTTAACGAGAGGATGGACAGGTGTACCTAATAAAGTGGCCAGTGAATGTATCTTGTTAAAATTTTAAAATATGTTCTGTATAGCATGAACGTGTGTAGTATTAATGCAATCTGCATGTACTTTATTTACCATGTTGCCATCATTATGTGTCACTTCACTTCCCTCCTGTGGCCTCATGGTACAGATTTGGTGCACACTAAGACAGTCATCTGACTTTTTGTTTTGCTTTCTTTTTTGCAGTCTTTTTGAGTGCTTTAAAGTAGTACTCTTCGTCTAATCGGAGCATGCTCAAATGGTGCTCATCAAAACAAATGTTTCAAGACTGTGTGATAAAATATTCACCCCAAAAATCTTCACAGGGCTAAAAAAATCTGGAAAGATAAACAGAGACGCACATACGCACTGCATTTAAACTCAAAACCATCTGTGTTAATGGACACTGAATAGCTTGTTGTAAGAGATTATAGGAATTGTAATGCAAGACAATAATTAGACACAAAACCACTCTTGAGTCATGTGATGGCTATCCTATGAACACCTCTAGGTCTCTGACTCTCTGACATTCTCTTTACAACCACACCCGGCACAATATTATGTGATGTCTGCCAAATAAATGATGGGGGGGTCTACTGCCACTAATTATGGCAAGCTGATGAAAGTCTACCTATAAGACGAAGGCGCCTTAATGAACATGAGTGGTAATTAAACAGGCTGGTAACACAACCCTCTCCTGCTGAGGGACTTTCAATAATGACAGGGGAGCGTGGATATGGAAAATGGCCTTCTTTGCCTGCAATTCGTAAAAAAAGAATATAATTGGGCGACCGCAGGCTCAAATGATGGCCTTTGCCAACTCCTGACAAAACAGGCATAATTAAGAGCTTGCAGCCTCAGGAGGGGCCTGCAGGGGCTGATCTCTGAACAGCAGTGGAGGATTAGAGCAAAGAGAGACCTACCCCTGCACCAACACTAACACCACAGGTTACTTGTTTCGACTTACAGAAATCGGTCCAATAGAGATACATGAGGTCATTTTAAGATATAAATGCACATAATAGTGCATATAATGTGTAAGACTCCGAACCATCTGCAACAAAGGGACATCAATAGCCTCTCACAGGGCATCATTAGTTTCTCAGACTGCTATGGTATGATCTTGATCAGCTGTTCTTCAGTTTCTTGCAGTTTACTGACTGCAGTGGGTTTCTGAGCCAGAACTTCACCAAGGATTTTGAAGAGATTTTTAATAAGGTGTAAATCAGGACTCTGTGCTGGCCATTTCATTATTTCAATGTTGTCAGCTTCAGAAACTGCTTTACCTGCTTTTCTATGGCTCATTGCCCTGCATTATATTAGGTGATGAATGATTAGGTGATAAATTCAGGAAAGTTTTTGATAAACGTTTGCATTCAATCTACTTTTTAGCTTCATAAGAGGCCAAAATACTGCTGTATAAAATATCCCTCAAACCATGACAGTTCTCCTCCAAAAATTCTTTACACATAAACTCATTCAGATTATATATTGATGTACCGTAAGGTGTGATGGGGATTTGTACACGACAAATGGGCATCGGGACGCAAGATTCGTGTGTAGTGTGCTATAGTGCAAGACAACCGTTGTCATGTCTAAAGCTTTGCAACGTCATTGCAGAACGTCTAGCATGTTTATTTTTTTCTCCCTTCATCCATGACGAGCTCCATAACATGGTTGACACATTTTAAGATACAAATGCACAGAATAGTGCATATAATGTGTAAGATTTTGAACCATCTGCAGACAAGGGACATCAATAGCCTCTCACAGAGCACCATTCATTTCTCAGATTGGTATGGCGTGATCTTGATCAGCTGTTCTTCAGGCTCTTTTGCAGTTTACTGATTGTATAGTGGGTTTCTGAGCCAGAACTTTGTCACCAAGGATTTTCTAGAGATTTTCAATAAGGTTTTGATCAGGACTCTGTGCTGGCCATTTCATTATATCAATGTCTTCAGCTTCAGGAAGCTATGGCTGTATGGCTCATTGCCCTGCATTATATTAGGTGATGAATGATTAGGTGATGAATTCAGGGAAGAAACCGCATTTGTTGCTTAAAAGTTTTTGATAAACATTGGGCCTTTCATAAGAGGCCCAAATCCTGCTTCAGAAAACATCCCTAAAATCATGATAATTTTCCTAAAACTTTTACTAATTTCTTTACATGCATAAAGTTTTCTCAATTTTCCAAAAAGATTTGCTCTATATAGGGAGTCGTGGGGATTTGTACACGACAAATGGGTATCGGGATACGAGATTCTTGTGTAGTTTGTATAGTAAATGACAACAATACCATGTCCGATGCTTCACAACATCATTGCAGAAAGTCTTGAATGTTTTAGTAACTTAATAACTTAGCAAAATTGCTATATAATTGAAATGATTTGGAACGGTCAACTCATGGTTCAAAGGTTCATCTCTTTTGATCAACCTGCAGTTGGAGGGTTTTGGTTAATTTTGAATGGCTCACCATCTTGCAAAGTCTGCTTTAAGGTTTGTCAAATAATTCATGATGTTATTACCAATAAATGGGAGGTATATGAGAATGGTCTTCAATTTTGTTCAGTGTTCTCCACTGGATATGTATACCAAACCTTAACCTAACAGTCTACTAATACTGTATGAAGAACATACATTTTTCAGGTTTACTTTGTTTTTTTGTATTTACTTTTTTATCATCCAAAAGCCAGTAATTCCTGTGTTATTTAAATATATTCAGATTTTACTCACTGTGAAATTTTGGTATATTGGAAAGAGCTGAATTCATAATATTCACCTTATCCCCTCCTTGCTTTTCAGAATGACCTATAAATTAATAAAATATGACTAGAAGGTTTTATTAGTTGTGATGCAGACCTCCCAACTTTGTGCGAGGAGAGGGAAAATATGAAGGGTTATAGAGCGAACAATCTCTCGATAATTAACAGGAGGATAAACAAAACATAAATTTGGATATTGCGTTTATTTGGACTACCACTCAAATATGCGTGAACCACGCAATTTTAATTAAAAGATAAATCTATGTGACACTCTGCCTCAGAGTTAATTATTCAGTGTTGTATAATAAAAATAAAGCCTATTAAACATGCCACACACTGTATTTCTCCATTAACAGTAAAATGAGCATGCATTGGGGACGTTTTAAATTCAGGGGATGCATGTTGAATTGTCTTTTCTGTTTTTCCATCCTTTTCTATTTTACAGGTTTTTTTTTTAGGAGAAATGTAGGACGTGTGTTTGTGTGTGTGCATATGTGCAGCATCTGTATTGCAAATTAACTCGCATTTACACTTACATTTGGAAATGAGGAATGCAAATACTCTTCATTTAATGCGGCAAACAATCATGAGAAGTGCTAGTAAGAAATATAACATTTTAAACGTACGGTAGATCTTAATATTTGAATGTATTGGCAGTGTTAAAATGTAATGATTGCATGTTTGCATGTGGCCTGTGTTGATTTTGCGGGTCTCAGTGTTGCAGGTGGTGCTCACTATGGTTTATGCAAGCCATTTGATTTCATTTAGTATTATTCATGGCTCTCTCTGCTACACATCATTTTATTTATTTTTTTTCTCCCCATGTTATTTTTTAGTTTCGCTGTCCGTATATGTCATTACAGTGGCTAAGAGAGCTTAACGTGCTGCGATTTAAGAAAACATGTGCAATTACAAAAAAAGACCAGCAAATTAAGAAAAGATCTTCATTCGTTTGACAGCACACGTGTTGCAAATCTTCACAACATATCCGCTTGTTAAATGTGACATCACGCGAAGCGGCTTGCGGGTCCAGTCACTTTATCAAAGTCTATGGGGAAACTCATCAAATGGTAATAATAAACGTTTACAAAGCGATGTAATATTTTTGAAAATCATGATTGCAATGTATATATCTATGCCCAATAGCTGGTGGCTAGAAAGTGATTCATTTATTTTTTTTATTGTTAAAATATTGGTAATTGTAATGCAGCAAGTCCAGAGACTGTTGTCTACACCAGTGTTTCCCAACCCTGTTCCTGAAGGCACACCAACAGTCCACATTTTCAACCTCTCCCTAATCAAACACACCTGAATCAACTCATCAGAACATTAGAGGAGGCTCCAAAACCTGAAGTTAATGGGTCAGATAAGAGAAACACCGAAAATATGTACTGTTAGTGTGCCTCCAGGAACAGGGTTGGGAAACACTGGTCTACACCATGATTTTTTGTAAAATTCCCTTTAATGTTTGATAGGACTAAAAAGTGGCCATAAATAAATATTTTCTCTATTCAAATTAATAGTGGCTTGGACCCGGAAACAGTATTTCATGCGTCACCGATACGTCACGACTTAACAAGCGGATACATAAAAAAGCATGCTGCATTTCCACACAATGCAAACAAATTAATAAAACGAGCTGCATTTTCTCACAAAACTTTCAATAAGAAAGTGACAGACGCTGCTGTGCCATAACTATTGCTAAGTGTAGGTGATCTTTGAAAGGTGACTTTTTTTTGTTTGTTTATTTTAACATCGTGATTTTGTTAGCTCAAAGAACGATAACCTAAATAGCCAGGTCCGTCATGTTTTAGGGTCCCCTTGAAACATTTCCGTTGTTTTCTGTGCTATTTGAAAGTGTTGTGAGAAAATTATACGCGTTTTTATAAATTGTATGCAAACTGTCCTGCTTCAAAGACATTAGAACTTCTAAAAAGCAGAAAGAAAAAAAATAATTGATGCATAGTTCATCAGAATACTTAATTTTCTTTCTTTTTTGTTTTGAATGGGACTTGTCAGAGCTTGACAGGAACTTTACAGTACACAGTTCATGGACCAGTTTCTTCCTCCATTTCATAAGTGTAAGTAACTTAAGTGTGATTAAAATAGTCACCTCCTTGTTTTCTCTAGCTTGTAAAGTATGTATTTCATTGTGTTTTGTTCTTGTAACCACTTGTACTGTATCTGGTTAACTCCGTATATTCTCAGATTTAAATGCGTTTGTGAGCTCGCGATCCACTGCCGTTTGTCATTGCTATGGCCATCTTCAGCTGTTCTTACACATGTGCGGCGGTCAAGTTTCAAAATAGTTCAGCTTTTGCCACTGTGTGGATTAATACTGAATGTGTGTTATGGTTAAGAATAGAGCAATATGCTGGTGTCTAACTGCACTGCTTTAATGCATTCCTGCATCGGGCTCACAAATACACTCTGCACTCTGACTACTTCAAAATTGTTGATAAGCCGAGGTGGGCATTTCTCTCTGTCTCACGCTGAATGCAGTTCACCAATCACAACAGACTGGATCATCAGACCGATCAGCGCAGATTAGCATCATGCTAAGGAGAGTTTTGGGAACAAATGAGTCGCTGAACGAATCATATGGGAGTCGTTGGGATAATTAGGTAAAAATAATTGCATATTATAAGACAATGAAAGTGTTTTTTTTTTTTTTTGTTGCCTTGCATGCATATCAGATTGTTGTTGGAGACCCTCAAAACCAAAATATGCACTTTAAGCTCTCTCTGTCACCATATGTTATATACAGTATAACAATACACATTACAAATTATTTAAAAAGTAATGTTATTTATTTATTTACTGTCTGTCTGTTTGTTTGTTTGTTTGTTTGTTTGTTTGTTTGTTTGTTTGTTTGTTTGTTTGTTTGTTTGCAGGGAGGGTTATGTTATGCAGTTTTCTTTGCATATTAATTCAGAAGAATGAACAAACACTCAACATTCAAATAGAGAAGAGTACATTCAACATATGCACATATTCAAGCCATATGCACTAAATTTAGTTAAATATAAAACACTTACAGAGACAAGAATGCTTCCATCCTGAAAGCATTCCTAATGACCACAGCTTTCAACACTGCTTTAAAGAAAATAAAACAGACACAAATAAGAGAGACAAAGTCTTGTTTTTAAGAGGTAGAGGTTTTATTGCGTAAAACACTGGGTAAAACTGTACTGCTTCAAAGACATTAGAACTTCTAAAAAGCAGAAAGAAAAAAAACTACTTGATAGTTCATCAGAATACTTAATTGTGTCTTTATTTATTATTAATTTATTTATGTCAAACAGATGTATGACAATAAATAATGACCAGGAAAAAATACTTAAATACAATAACAAGTCATCTACTTGTTAAAAGCATATCATAAGTAGCAATACAACCCTCTACCCTCCTCTGAACCTCCTCTGATATAGAAATATTCTTCATTCAGGAATGTTGGACAGTATAATGCTCATGATCACATACTATAGAATATTATAGAGAAAGGAAAGAAAAAAAAAGGCTTTTTCATATCCCTAAAAGCACAATATTATAGACATCTAAAAGACTGTACTAGAGAAAAAAAGACATTTACAGACTCCTATGGAGAAGTAGGGTTTGTTTGTTTTGTTTTTTTATCACAATTGTATTTTATGTATATTTATAATAGTATGGGAGATGACATGAACACATTAGCACCTGAACTTATGGGATGGTGGATCACTATACAAAAAAAAAATGTCAAGAAATAAAATAAAACGAGTCTTCCAGTGTCACTAAATTAATTATTGCCTGTTCAAAGCTTCAAACATGATCCAACATGACAAATTTACTAGAAAAAGCAAATAAAAAGTGATGTGAATGGAATGTCTTTTGATTTATTTATTGTCTTTAACTTTTTTTAATAAGTTTATTTACTTTAATATATTTCAGTTGGAGTGCGCACATTTACATACACACAAGGATAGCAAGCGATTGACAGTCACCAGAAAACACAGTAGTGCGTTGAAACCTCTAAAGCTCAATTTAGTCACAAAGTATGTCTTTAATTTCAGATGTCCGCCCCCCCCCCCCCCCATTAGAGCTTATACAAATAGTTGTATTAAATTTAAATGCATCAACTCGATTTAAGGCAGTGAGAACTATCAAAATAAAAAGAATAGGGCCAAAAAAAAAAACCTCAGCAACAAAGAACAGACCACAAAAAATAAAGTGTTATGGTGAATTAAAGATCCATTGCTTGGAACCTCTACATTTTCTGTGAACCTGTAAAATCTCCATGCGCCACTTCTAGACCACTTCTATAATTTTTTTCCTACTCCACTTTATCTCTTCTCCTTTTTTCTTCTTGAGATGTTGTGGTCTTAGGGCTCTGATAAGGGTTTATGTTTTTATTTACTGCTTAGAGAGGAGTGTGGCGGGTATTTGTGAGTCCTCTAAACTCCTCTCGGCATGAATAGAGCAGCCGTAAGGCCCTAGGGTTTAAGTGCTGAGCTTCCCTGTGCTGAGCGGGAAGATATTGACTTTCTTAAAGTCTGGATCATTTCTGTTTATCACAAAACATTAATATCCACCCTTCCCCCCTCACCACCACCACCACCCATGCATCTCTAACCCCCTACCCATACTTATTTACCTTCTAACCCCTGCTAGCCTTCAATAAAAGGAAGTACAATGAAAGTTGATACACTTTATTTTGTTCTTTAAGAGGCTTGGTTTCATGGGATTCAAACTGCCTGTGTTGTTAATCTCTTCTAGTAGAGTAACATTCAGGACAACAGATGCATACAGAAATGGGCCATGGTGATGTGTGATTCAAACTTAGGAGGAAAAAAGGAATGAATATGGTCAGAAATGCACAATTTGATCTTTTAAGGGGAAAAGAAATGAGCAAACAAAACAAAGTCAGGAATGCAAGCCTGAAGTTTCGATTACACACAGGTAACAGAGAACTGATTATCTATATACTTCATATCTACAGTGGCTTTCTCAAGAGCTCTACTGTATAAAAAGTAGGTCCGTGGGTCAATAAAGCCAACAGAAGCGCTACGGTTCCTTCATATAATTCACACTTCACAAATAACACATTCATTCTCTTGGTTACATGTGGTCAGTATTTGCCCAAAGTCCACCAGTTAGAAGGGAAGATGCACCTCCTTCAATGACAATGACATTACTTTTGTATGATGTAGAAGTGCTGATTGCGAAAAAAAACACATTTCATGTGTGTCTGCCATACCACTTTAAGTGATATACATTCTAAAAACTGCACAACAATAAAGAAAATCCATGTATTATTATACAATGTTACCTTTTTTTCCATATTTTATTTTTCACAGGAGAAAGATGAGGACAAGAGGGAATGAGGGAGGCTGATGGGAAGTGCTACTAGTCGTCAGGCAGGTCTGAAGCTGACCCTTCTGCGGCCCGGCTGAACAGGCGACTAAGGTTTCTCTTGACGTGTTCTGAAAGAGTGAGGAGAGGTGGAATGGGAAGAGTGGGGGTGAATGGAAGCAGCGTGGGAGGGGGTTGAATTGATTTCCTCTGTGATGACAGCTCCAGTCAGGCTGGCACCAAACGCCCCAACCTCCCCCCCCCCGTTTCACCATCCACATCCCTCCGTCCGCTCGCTCCATCCCTGCGCGTCAGTGGCGCTGGGCAAATGGCCACTGGTGGTGTCATGTTCTTGAAGGGTGCGCTCAACAGCTTCCCTCCATCTTTCTTTCCCTTCCAACTGTCGCGAAATCGTTGGCGCGGATCGTTTTTCTGATAAAAGCATTATTTTTGGGACAAAAGTCACTCGGAGGAATTTAATGACAGTCTTTTTTTTAAACGTTGTCATTTTTCCTATTCAGTAATGTCTCTTCAACGCTCAGTCCAGGCAACTCCTTTAAGAGCTGCGTATTTAGTTTCAGACTCATCAGAAATAGGGTTCAGGTTTCTCTACTTCATCATCTTTATCCTGTGCTTCACAGAACATTACTGAGGCTGAAGGGCTTTGATTATGGGAGTTTGCGAACCCCAAACTTATGGAATGCCAGTTTCTTTTTGGGAAAAGAGGAATTATTTTGAATAACTTCATGTTTCTTTTAGGATGATGAGGATTCTTTTAGGAGAATGTCTGCACAATGTGGTCACTTGAAGGTCCTAAAAATCCCTGGATCACATTTTACTCCACTTCACTCGACAGAACGAGGAGTATCACCAGAAACACATTCTCCTGTGTTAGCTTGACTAGCAGAGGGATGATGATTCCCTTCCTCTGAGTTCCCGGAGATGTCAGAGTCTATGCGGGAGCGTTTGAAGCGCCGGTCGGGATATTGGCTGTTGTCAAAGGGCATGCGGTGAACGCAGAGCACATGGGTCTTCAGGTTGCCTTTCTGAGAGGCGCTGTAGGGGCAGTAACGACACTGGAATGGCCTCTGACCTCCATGACCTGGAAATTAAAACAACAAAATTACAATCCTGTTGTTATCAAAATAATTCAAGATTGCATGTTGCATTTGGTTACAGTCAACCCAAGATTGAGGTTTAACACTGGGACTGCCAGAAACTACTAGAATGGCCATAGCCATAGTTCAAATAAGACTGTACAGAATAAAATTTGTCACGTCATATTTACATTCAAAGCTAAAATCTCAATAGAAGATTTGAATGTATGTCAACATATTTTATTCATTAGTTAAAATCTTTACATATATATGTTTTTTTTATGCTTTGTGTGTCTTATGCTGTGTGCTGAGCTGTATCATTTTTCTCAAGCACACCGGATACGCTGCTCAGCGCCGCGACACAGCGCGCACATGACAGTTTAAAATATCCCACACCAGACGCGCACATTGGCATGTGATTTAAAATGAAATTATTTAGATGCTGCTCTGTGGCACGGCAGAAATATGAACAGTGTCCTGAGTCGTAGCTGGGCGACTTGTGGCACCGGTTTGTGTAGCTTGATAGAAACCTATGTTTAGAATTCTGAAATGCATGTCACTGCGTGGCGTGATGTGGCGCTGTGCGGCGCATATGGTGTGTGACCCCCTTAAGGGGCCGATCACACCGAACATGCTTTTACCTTCCAAAAACATGATACGCACCACAATTTCTTTCAACAGCGAGCGCACAGCGCGCTACGGCAAAAACGCAAGGCGCAGTAAGGACACACGGAACACGCTTTTCTGTTCTAAAAACGCGAGGTGCACCACACTGCCTTTTTTGTTGTCAATAAAAAAAGAAGCGTCCTTCGCTTTTTATCTTACTAGGCAATGACTGAATCAGCTGCATGTTGTGCGCGTTGCATGTTGTGCGGAGTTGCTGTTGATATTGGTATAATTTTAATATTATTAATTATTAATATAATTAATTTGACTTTTTTTTTAACTGTGGGCACACAACACGCAATGACAAAAATGCAAGGCACAGCAGGTGGTTAAAATGCGAGGTGTGCAGGACGCATAAGCAGTGTGCAATACATTCACAGCCATTAGTAAATCATTTAAAAAAGACGCCTCTCAACGCAAAAAGCACATTCGATGTGATCGGCCCCAAATGGGTTAAAAAGTGAGGCACATAAGTGGCGCGCGAAACGTTCACAGCCATTAGTAAATCTTTCAAAAAAGGCACCTGTCATTGCAAAAACTGCGTTCATTGTGATCGGCCCCTTAAACATTCTGGCAGAAAAAAAAAAAACAATTTATGCTAGCAGAAAGTTGCTAGGCAACAGAGGCATGCATACAGTTAAAATCAGAATTATTACCCCCCCTTTGATTTTTTTTTCTTTTTTAAATATTTCCCAAATGATGTTTAACAGAGCAAGGACATTTTCACAGTATGTCTGATAATATTTTTTCTTCTGAAGAAAGTCTTAATTTTTTATTTGGGCTAGAATAAATGCAGTTCTTCATTTTTTAAAAACTATTTTAAGGTCAAAATTATTAGCCCCTTTATGCTATATATATATTTTTAGATAGTCTACAGAACAAACCATCGTTATACAATGACTTGCCTTATTATCTTAACCTAATTAACCTAGTTAAGCCTTTAAATGCACTTTAAGCTGTATAGAAGTGTCTTGAAAAATATCTAGTCAAATATTATTTACTGTCATCATAACATAGATAAAATAAATCAGTTATTAGAGATGAGTTATTAAAACTATTATGTTCAGAAATGTGTTGAAAAAATCTTCTCTCCGTCAAACTGTGCAATTTGAATAAATCAAAAATGAAACATACATTTAGGGCAAGTCAGGGTACTATAGTTATACGTGTTTTATATTAACAAATTATTAAACTACGAAATTAAAAAGCGGTCAAAATAACCCCCACTGTAATTCTAGTGTTAATCGTTGAATTCATCAGTATGAATCAAAAGCATTTGCTCCATCTGACCGTGGACAATCTTCACCGTTCAGATGAAGACATTTTCTTTGTGCTCAATCCTACAGAACTTTAAAAGTGCTCTTTTCAGCATAGAGCAAGTACAACTGTTTAAGAGATTGGATCTGATCATCGGTGCATTGTACACAATGGCCCTTAATAGCCCACACAAGTCTGTTTGAGGAATGCAGATTACGTGCCTATCATATCTGGCCCTCTTATCAGGCCCATCCACTTAGAGCAAAGCCAGGCACTTTCAGCTACGCGCTACTTTAGAACATTAATAACAGTACATTTGCTCTCCATTTTTCTCAATTCAATTTGAAAAGCACTAAATCAAATTAACATGGCGGTTTAAAATAGCAGCCGCGTTGGTGTGGAGAATGTAAAGCGGCTGCATTAAAGGTGTAGCCACGACGTAACGTGAAAAATGCACGCATCCCCAAAGTACCGCCGCCTGCTTGCGTATGCATGTGTGGCACACACAAAAAGAAGGATTTATACGCACTTTGTGTTTGGCTTTGGAGTCTCAGCGGCTTTCCAATACTACAATGTCTGCTGAGGCCTCGCTACAAAGGGGATTGCTACAAGTTTTAGAGCTTTCGATGTTCCAGTTGTCTGATAAGAAGCCGCCGAAGCGCAATCCTGGCCGTTTCATTCATACGCATTTTAATTTCACACTCCCTTACATTGTGCTAAGTCTGAGAGGCAGCATATTCTCATGCCACTTTATACTTAGAACGAACTAGTGTCACCAAATGTAAGTCAGCTTTCTTTGCTTTTTCTTCTCCGCTATTTTCTTCTGTATCTCGTCTCTTTTCCTGAAGCAGGCAAATGCAGGAGTTGGGAGTTGTCAACGACTGGTCCAACTGGATAGGAAATGGGGCATTTTTTAATCCCATGCAAAGAGGAAATCTACATATTGTGTGCGTGGGATAAAAAGGACGAGAAATATGGAGAGGAGAACGCCGTGCTCACTGTGGCCATGACAAGACCGCAGGTAAATGATTAACAGGGCTCGGAGAGAAACACAAAAGAAGAAAGCCTATTGACAAGTAACCTCCGTCACAGCTCTTCGTATTCACCCAAAAAGCTTCCTCCAGTTTCCCATTTCAAAGTGAGATAATACTGCCCCTTCAGGGTGCCTATTTGGTGGTCAAAATAATTGGCAACAATGAATCATATTCGGAGAGGTGTTCTGTGGCAAGGCACATTTTTCTTATATCAAAAAAGAGCACACACATTGAGCCCGCTCTCCAAATGTTTCTCGTAATAGTTGCCCGATTACTTTCGAAACTAATTGGGGCAATTTTGGCTTGTTGCTACTAGTTGTTAAATGACAAGGGAAGAGGGGACAGAGCCTGGGATTGTGTGTACAAAGATAACAGTGTGTCATGGTGTGTCAAAGCAGGTGTGTGTTCCTCAAATTCACCTATCTCTTATTTTGTCACGTTCCATCTGTTAATATACAACATTAAAACCCAATGTTAACATTTCTGTAAATTGTAAATTCAACACATTTCTGAACATAACAGTTTTAAAAACTAATTTCTAATCACTGATTTATTTTATCTTTGCCATGATGACAGTAAATAATATTTGACTAAATATTTTTCAAGACACTTCTATGCAGGTTAAAGTGACATTTAAACGCTTAACTAGGTTAAATAGGTTAACTAGACATGGTTAGGGTAATTAGGCAAGTTATTGTATAATGATGTTATAGTATGGTTTTGCAGACTATTGAAAAAAAAAAAAAAATATATATATATATATATATATCTTAAAGTGGCTAATAAGTTTGACCTTAAAATGGGTTTAAAAAAAGAAAAACTGCTTTTATTCTAGCCAAAATAAAACAAATAAAAAATAACTTTCTCTAGAAGAAAGAAATCAGACACAGTAAAAAATGTCCTAGCTCTGTTAAACATCAAAGGGAGGCTAATAATTTTGACTTTAACTATATATATATATATATATATATATATATATATTAGGGCTGCATGATATTGGGAAAAATACATTACGGTATTTAGTTTTTTTGCAATACATATAGAAATTTTTATTTAATTTCACAAGATGACTTGAGTAACTATTTGGAAAGAGTTAAGAAGAGTACATCTGCATAAAATATACATAATATTACAAAATAAAAGCACAGATGAAAACAGAACTAAAGTAAAAATTAAGTAAACAGCGCTTCTCAGTTTTCAGTGGAGTCTTTGCAGCATTGAGGTTCAGAAACAATCAGAAATAATCAAATGTAAATTAATACCATTATTTTTATTTTTATTACTATTATTTCCTTTATTTTGCAGGAGATCACATTGTGACAGTACTGTCTCTTCGCCCAGTGAGACCTGGTCAAGATGGCAGCACATAAAGTTTCACACAAAAAAAATCACAGAAAACAAGGTTTTACAAAATCACCATTCGCAAAAAAGGTCAGACCATAAAAAAACAATTACAGGTATCCTTTATAACGTATACTGAAGATGTTTAAAGGTACGCAGAGTCATACGCGTGTCAAGATTAAGCCAATTTTACAAATCATTCCAAGCCCTATAAGACCAAAAGCACATTTGCCAAGTTTTGACAATACCCTTGGGACTGTTAACCGAATATAGGAACCAAATCTAGTGTGTTGCTTATTTATGTGAATTGTTAGCAAATTAGAAAGATAGAATGGTAGTTTACCTAAGAGAGTCTTAAAGTAAATAAGTACATATGTAATTTTCTTCTTTGATATAAAGATAACCAATCTAAGGAATCATATGTGATGCATCCGTGAATCTGCACCTGTTACAAACCGTAAAAGCAGTTTTAAATTTTTTAAAGCACCATTTTAAGGACAAAATTTTTAGCCCCTTTAAGCTTTTTTTTTTTTTTTTATAGTCTACAGAACAAACCATCATTATACTATAACTTGCCTAATTACCCTAACCTGCCTAGTTAACCCAATTAACCTAGTTAAGCCTTTAAATGTCACTTTAAGCTGTATAGAAGTGTCTTGAAAAACATCTCGTCAAATATTATTTACTGTCATCATGGCAAAGATAAAATAAATCAGTTATTAGAGATGAGTTATTAAAACTATTATGCTTATAAATGTGTTGAAAAAAATCTCTCCGTTAAACAGAAACTGGGGAAAAAAATAAACAGGGGGGCTAATCATTCAGAGGAGCTAATAATTTTGACTTCAACTGACTTCAAGTTTAAATTATTTTTTTTACATTAAAATGTCTGGTTTTTGATAATAATAATAATAATAATAATAATAATAATAATAATAATAATAATAATAATAATAATAATATTTTTTTAAAATAAAAAAAGTACCTTACATTTTTCATATTATTTACAGAACATACCCACTAAATGTTATTCAGTGTAACAATAGCTAGTAAAATATAAGCCAACATCTTTTATTAATTAAATTTTCTTTTATATTATATTATTGTTTTAAACTATACATTGCATTTATTATTTTAAATTAGACTTATAATTTAATTGTAATTTCCTAATACTTTGCTGTTATCAGTCAAACTTCTAGGTTCACCCATTTGTCAGCAATACATTTTAAGTTCCTAATGAATTAAAATATAACATTTAATATGATCACTTACACATTTCGATATTTAAATTAGCATAGGTTAGAATAATTATATTGTTGTGTATATATATTGTTAGGCTGAATAGCAATGGGACATTTTTATTACATATATATAGATGCTTTATTTTCATCTGAAACATCAAAGCAACAATGTAATATGCTATCTTCCTTTTAATATGCTTATTCTATATTGAATTTGCTAATTTAATTTTATGCACACACTAAAATCATTGTCTCTTCCGTTTGATCCGCGTGTGTTTATCGCATTCTTTTTATATATTCGATAAATCTGACAAAATATCTCAAATAAAAGTCTATATGTGTGCGTTGCATAATCATTATGCGTCTCAGCAGTACAGGCGTCTCTTTCTTTTTCTTTCTTGTTCCTTCTTTCAATCATTCCTCTCTTCAAAGCTCTCTGGTGATTCACATCTACTGCAGCTGAGGTGACATCAACTACTATGAAGAATTTTATTTCTCCATTCTCAGTCTCTTTCTCTTCGCTATGTGTCAATCCTTCCCACATTTCTTCACTCTCTTTCCTGAAACTGTGAGTCCTGTGTGAGTAAAAATTCCAATGTACTTGTTACCAATGGCCAATAAATCTTGGGAATGCTTTGCGGCCAAAAACCACACAAGAGGACATTTTCAGCTCTATATGTACAGAGCTTTGCAAGACAACATATGGAACTGACAAGTAGTACTTTTTTTAATCATTTTCACCCCTTTTCTCGCTCTTTCCATCATTTTCTTACATTTTCTCAATATAGAGAGAGAAAAAGAGAGCAAGAAGAGTTCTATTATTTTCATCAGTGTGCCATTATCACGCCTGCCTAATTAACCCCTGAAGGCCTCATATGTGAAGATCAGAGGGCGAAGAAGAGGAGGAGGGGGGAGAAGAGACGACAACACCCACATCCTGCAAATTCCCCAATATCACTCCATCATTGTCCTTCCCACAGTCCATCATGCCAAAAGTAAAACAAAACGATCCCATTTATTCATTCTTTTCATCATACAGTGAATCATAGAGTATACACTATATTTAACATTATAGTTACAATCTAAAAATGCTAGGCTGCTTCAATATAATTTGTGACCACAAAAACAGGGGTTTTGAGGTGTCTTAAGGTGTGTGGGGATTTTTTTTGCAACAGCCAAAAATAGATTGGGTCAAAATTATTTTAGATTATTTTTCTTTTATGGCAAAAACCATTCGATTATCAAGTAAAGATCCATGATGTTCCATGACAATATTTCTGTACAACTGTACAACAGCTCTGTCTGGTTCTTAAATCTGATTGGCTGATAGCCGTGCGATATTTTGCAAATAACCGGACAAATAATGCCCTTGTGGATTACTCCGCCCACATACAGCGAAGAGGACACACTACAGTTTGACAAATATTTCAGCTGTTGTATAACATAATGTACTATTGAGGCATCATCAGGTGACATGTAGTTGTTTAGATTTCAACTATGCAGTTTATTTATAAGTATGGTCCCTATTTTAAATATTTATAATTTCTGAGACTCAGTACGTGAGCAGACCAAAGAAAGTGACAGTTGACCTTCCGCCACAAGCGACAGCAACCGCATAAGCCCTTAGGGGAGGAAAAACTCAGCGTTTTGTCAGCGCAAGTTTCAAACTACAGCTGAACAAATCATTATAAATCAGGTGGGTGACATTCTAAGTCGATCTCTCTCTGTTGTATGTTGTAGTGCTGCAGTTATACCAAAGAAACTGGTAGTGTTTGCTTTGCTTTGGCTTTTTTAGGTTAATTGTGATATCCTGATTGCAACATAGAAACGCTGGAAAATCTCTGTAGACTGATGGCATTTCATGCCGTTCAGCTTTATAATCTTAAAATGTGAGCAAAAATTACCTGCTTTGTCATCACTTTAGACATTGTTATATATATATATATATATATATATATATATATATATATATATATATATATATATATTAGTGGTGGGCCGTTATCGGCGTTAACATGCTGCGTTAACACAAGACTCTTATCATGCGATTAAAAAAAAATATCAAAAGCAGGTTTAAAATTGCTGTTTCAAGCTTATGTAGACATACAGTTCATGTTTAACTGAATAAACAATTAGTAAACACAGCTTATTATTAGTAGTAGTAGTAAAAGCACATCTTATTGAACAAAATTTATTTTCATCACCAATTATCATAGTAGAACAGTTTCTCAATAAGTTTCTGATGCATTTTGAAAACAGGAGATGAGCCCCTGGTCTAATGCGCCACCTGGCTTGAGAAACCCGTTCTCAAAGATTTATTATTTGGGTAGCACACATATTCTGAATGCCTTTCGCAGAATTCAAATGAGCTATTTTAATCTAGATTAATTTCAAGATTAATCGAGATTAAAAAAAAAAAATCTATGCCCATCTATACACACACACACACACACACACACACACATATATATATATATATATATATATATATATATATATATATATATATATATATATATATATATATATATATATATATATATATATATGATTAGTAATGTGCATTGCTAAGTACTCAATTTAGACAACTTCATTGGCTATTTTCTCAGTATTTAGATTTTTTTGAACCCCCAGATTACAGATTTTCAAATATTGTTGTATTCTAACAAGGTTCATATCAATAGAAAGCTTATTTATTCAGCATTTAAATGATTCAAAAATCACAATTTCCCCAAAATTCACATTTGTGACTTGTCATATTAGGTCAAAATCCACTTGGGCCTACTGGGTTAAAAAAATCAATTGAATTTTATATGCAATAGTCCATTTTTTTGTCCATATTTGACCCAAAATTGGGTTGAAACAAACCCAACAATTCTTTCAGTGTAGTCTGTATCCATTTCCCTTTATCTAGCCTTTCTGAAGACACGTCTAATGCTCCCTCTTGTGGCACCTCCTCTTAAGCTCTCCATTTCATTCTGCTTTTCTTATCTCACCATGCACACGCATTCAGTCTAAAAGATATCAAACACGATGTGTTTGAACAGTATACGATTGTGGAAAGCATGCAAACACATCCTCTCTCTCTCATGCACACACACATATGCATATGCAGACATGGAGGTGCTTTGGCATGTAATCAAAATCAGTCTTATATAAATTCCATCTGATGCCAGAGCCACCATCTGTGAAGGAGTGCTGCCTCTCACCTCTGTCTGTCTGTGAGAAGTCGCCCTCTCCAATGCTCAGCAACAAAGACTGTATGTGTGTGTGTATGTGTGTGACAGAGAAAGAGCGGGAGAAGGGTGTTGAGGAGGAAAAATGATTAATTTGCAGAATGCTTGTGATTTGCTCATATATTATTATAACAGCTCATCAGCACATGACGAATCCCTTGCCCCACGCAGCAGAAAGAACCTGCAGGGCTTCAGCACTTTTACTGTGTGTGTGTTTACACACTCGAGCATGTGTCCCTGTGTATGTGTGGCATGTCTTTGAAAAATAATAGCTCATGAGCATGTCATGAATGCCTGTTTCTGCATGTGTGTGTCTTTGTGTTGGGGGAATACTGCATGTGCATTGTGTGTTTGTGTGTGTGTATAGGCTGGCACCTGACAGACTGCAGAGCCTCTAATGACTTTCAGATGCTCACCGAGAGTAACTCCAGCTTGAGAACAAGTAAGATTGGAGTATTGAAGGAGAGAGAGAGACTTCCGCTCTGTGGGTGATTAAGGGTTTAAACGCTCATATCCTTTCAACTCGCACTGCAAATATGAATGAGGTCACCTGAGTTAAACACTTCCGTTTGGTGTCAGTATCACATGTGCAAGAGTACGTTATGGTTTTTAGAACAAACGAGAAGCTAATACAGAGCGACTTATGTTTTAGATACAATACTTTTTGTTTTTTTGACTCAGGAATGAAAACAGGTTCAAAACTGCAACAATATTGGTGTTTTTGAACTTTTGGACAATTTGATCTCACTAAAAGTCTCATTTTGTTCCTAAATTACAGTTGTTGTGTTTTTGTTTTGTTTTTCCATTTGCATTAAACTTAAAGCTTTTGGTAGGTCCACACGGAATCTGTGTACGCAGAAATCTGCAGATTTTAAACCCATCGAGTCTATTTTTTTCACTCGTGTAAAATGTGTGTAAATGTATATTTATTCAGTTTTTAAATTAATTTTAGTAATATTATTGACTTATATGAAAATGTTTATTTGATTTCAAGAGTTCACACTTAGCTGATGATTGATAATGAAGCTTGTTTGGCATGCTGTCCCGGGAGAGAGCCTCAATGAGATCCTCAAGCCCTGGGCGACGTAACTCCCGTTGCAGGGCGAGAGGGGAGTTTGAGCTCAGGTAGATCTCGATGACTCCCCCCTTGCTTATTTGTAGCTAAGTGTCGGATATGGATGGCTGAGAAGAGGTGTACTCGCTTAGAGGTTGACTATGGTAACATTTTTTGTGATCAATTTGCTTGGGGTGCTTGTTATTTGGACTGTGGGAAGAAACCGGAGAACCCGGGGAAAACCCATGCGAGCTCGGGAAGAACAAGCAAAACTCGCACAGACATGCCGGCTGGTTTAGAAGGGAATTAAACCAGAGGCATTCTTGCTGTGAGGCAACAGTGCTAATCACTGGCCACCGTGTCGCCCGTTTGAAAAGGAGGGGGTTCTTCAAGACGAAGTTATTCAAATAAGAAAACTCTGGTTATTTATAGTGAGTTAGGAATCAACTGATTGGATAATTGCCGATGCTGGAACAGCTGAGAACAATAATAAGCACGTGATTCTCTCAAAATTTGTTTACAAATAAAGTTCACTTATTTACAATACAGTTTGTAAAGTAATATTTTCTGTCTTTTAGTAAATATATGAAATGAGTGATTTACTTTGTTTACCAAATAAGTGGATCTAATGGGATTTGCATTGTAAACAATAAATAAAAGATATTCATTTTCATTTCATATATTACGTTTTTAGTTACAATACTCCCAAAATCATTCCGCATAAATCTGCAGATATTTTACAACATTCTGCACAGAAATAGCATAAAATGTCTGCAGATTCTGTCTGGCCCTAGCTTAAGGTAAGGGATAATGTACATCTAAAAAAAGTTACTTGAAAACATGTTCTAGTTGCATCCAAGTTGACTGGTTAAATCAGTCAAAATCTAAATTTTTATTTATTTAAATTTTTCTTTATCCAGTATGCATGTATGCTTCTAGTGACTGATCCCAGCCCTATAGCAAAGTATGCATATTTGATTGCAGTCATTTCTTTTTTGTATTTTGGTTTCTCAATAATTCAATGTTTTGAAACATTCACCTGCGGCTTGATAGAACAGATTGGAAAGATTCACCACTTCCAAGTGGAGAGGAGTTGAAAACAGATACATGATATCTATCAATTTCTGCTTCCTGTAGTGACACAATGTTTGCATACTTTATCACAGATGAAGTGGATTAGATGCTATATTTGTCAAACGCACAGCATCTTCAGATCTTTTCATGAAGCAACAGAAACAAATAAATGCAATGTTTACAAGAATAAAGTTCAACATTAGCCTATACCAGTTCAATATAAATAAAAGTGGGTCTACTGTAAATATTAGGCATGCGTGTATTAGCCTCTGATGTTCATCAGCCAATATTGGATGAATTTAAAGCTATAGGCAGATACAGATAGTATATTAATTACATGGAGGAAATTACCTCCATATCTTTTAAATTCATTCATTCATTTTCCTTCGGTTTAGTCCCTTTATACATAAAGGGGTCACCACAGCGGAATGAACCGCCAACTTATCCAGCATATGTTTTACATAGCGGATACCCTTCCATCTGCAACCCGGCACGGGGAAACATCCATACACACTCATTCACACACATACACTACGGACAATTTAGCCTTCCCAATTTACAAGTATCGTATGTCTTTGGATTTGTGGGTTTCCAACACAATCTCACGGCAATTCGTAACTTTTTGATTTAGTGGCTAATTCGTACGAATTCGTACGTTCTAATTCGTACAATTTAGTATGATTTGCTCATCCGCCAATGACGGTTGGATTTAGGGGTGGGGTTAGGTGCCACGCCTCCTTTTTAATATCGTACAATTTCGTACGACTGAACTCGTACGAATTCGTACGAATTAGCCACTAAACTGTCAAAACGTAAAATACTTACGTTTTCTCATGAGATCAGGCTGGGGAAACCGGAGCACCTGGAGGAAACTCACGTGAACGTGGGGAGAACATGCAAACTCCACACAGAAACGCCAACTGACCCAGCCGAGGCTCGAACCAGCGACCTTCTTGCTGTGAGCCAACAGCACTACCTACTGTGCCACCGCGTCGCCCATATTAACTTCATAACTGAAATTATGAAGTGAGTTTGGTGAGTAGAGTAGAATTGAGTAGAAACATGTTATTATAATTATGCTATTATATTTTGCAGTGTAGCATTTATTACACAGAGCTGTAGTTAATTCTGCTCCATCTGAAAGCATGTGCCAAATGTATACTAGAACCATCTTTACTGACAAAATGTGCATGAAAGTTGTCTTCAATTAATCGTCAGAACAACATGACACCACAGCCTGACTATCATTACATGATAAGATTTTTATCGATAAAACAAAACAAAACATGAAGCTAAGATGAAACGTAAACATGAAACACATGAAAAATTTAATAATTTTAGTGACAAAAGCCTACTGAAATTAGATAAAATGTCTAACATCCATTCACTGCTTAATTCCAATTGGTATCTGCATCCAACTCACCTGATGATTCACTCAATTGTTGCCATCTACTGGCATAATGATACAACCTGCAGAAGGAGTTACTTTGACTACCTGACTAAAATGTACAAGCAGCAACAAAAGACCCACAGTGTTGCTGGACTCAACCATTTGAGTTTTATAAGTGTTAAATGCATAACTGTGGGGAGTCAACTGACCTAAAGTTCACCTTAGTCTGACTCACACTCTATATTCAGCCTGAATGCCATATTGATTTCACAACTTCAAATGTATCTGACCAACATGCTCATAATGGGGTTCTGTAAGTAAAACTATGTCTGCGTACAAAATAGCACATATATTATATATGTACAGACTCACTATATTTTAAAGAATATCTATAATGAAGCTGTATCTGTCGGAATTACATAAAGCCACGCATGTGAATGTTTCTGAGCCCTTTTATCCAGTTAAGTGCAGCATTTGTTGCATATCCATGCCCAATAACTGGGTGGAAACTTTCTGTGTCTGCCTGCTTGAGTGTCACCTATATGGAAGAGAAGGAAAAGATAAAGAAAAACAGAGGGAGTGTGTGTCTGGGGAGAACGCAAGCCACAGAAGGTGTGAGCAGTAAAAAGTGATGTACCATCTGTCGGCCAGTAATAACCTGCGTGTTGTAAAGGCTGGGAGATTACTCAGCAAAGAGAGCTTCCAAACACCCAAATCCCTCCGCAACGTTAGTGCGCCACGCACTATCTCTCCCCACCTGCTCCCAAAAAAACCCTGCTGAGGAAGATTCCACACTAAAACCCACATCACACACCTTCAGATCCGCTCGCTCTGATATGGTAAACACAAAGACACCAGACGAGCAGCACATCTTTACATCTGCACTGATCTCGATAATAATCCATCACAGTCTAGCTATTTCATTATAAAGTTTAAATGCATTCGTATGAATATCAAGAGATTTGCATACAGAAATAAAAAGCAACTGTTTGGATTGCTAACGAGCCTCTAGTCAACCGAACGGATATTTCCTAGACTGAAATGAAGAGCACTAAATGGAAATCAGGACATATTTTGGAGAACTGCATGTTGTTGTAGTCTGGCTCTCAGGGACTTAACGAAATAATAAAATAAATATATATAAAAAATAAAAAACATGGAAAAACTTGGATTTGGCGCTCTGTGTGTATGTTTCAAAGGCAAACTCTAAAAGCTCCACAGGGGAAGCAGCTCCCATGTTAAACACTGAACTAGATTACAAACTTCTGCAGCAGTCGTACCTCTTAATACGCTCTCTCTGTTTTTTCGCCTATACATTTCCCAGTATGCCTGCCACTATATCTCTTTTCAATCTTCCTTCTTTGGCTTCATCTCTCTCTCTTTTCTGAACAAATGGAATTCTTTGAAGTGTTCCAGAGCGTTTGGTTTTGTTTTTCCACACGGACATGTCTGAGTAACAGTGTGCAGAAAGTTTCACTGAAGGATTTTTGGGATAATATACCGCTTCCTTCACTGACAGTGCATGAGAGGTGCTGGCGAGGGCCCGAAAGGAGCGTGCCGATTGGTCAAGAGTTAGAAAGGCTCATGGGTAAAAGGCAGTATATACATCATGTGATGAGAGCGATGTGTCAGGCGGTCTGTGTGTGGGTATCTGTGTGGCCAGGGGAGGAAGAGTTCATGAGTACTCATCTGCAGTACTGCTCACTTCTCTCCTTCCCTTTCTCCCTATAGAGCATATTGCTGCACATTCTAGTGCTGAGCTGTCACGCCAGACACATAATAAATGTCTACGAGTGTGTGTGTGTGTGTGTGTGTGTGCTTTTGTGAAGAAGGGAAAAAAGAGACCATCCCGTACCTGACTAGTTTCTATCTTAAAGTGGTCATATTGAAGTAAAAAGGCAGAATTGGCCCTTACAAGAAGTACTGGCGTAGCTGAGTGATGGTATCAGCATATTGCTATGCAATGGAGAGCCGGGATAATCGCAACACTCAATATATAGAAAGCTGTTGATATCTTTAAGCTGAAAAAAATGGAGTTGACTTACTGTATAAGAAAGAAAGAAAGAAAGAAAGAAAGAAAGAAAGAAAGAAAGAAAGAAAGAAAGAAAGAAAGAAAGAAAGAAAGAAAGAAAGAAAGAAAGAAAGAAAGAAATGGTCTAGCTGTGAAAATAATAGCTGTTTCTCATGAAGAAAACAGAAATGTACGCTACAAATTTGGCATACATGTTCATATAACAGTATAAAATAGGGGTTGATTAGTTTTTGTGCTGTGTGTTTACAATACAGTTTGTGACAATTCTATAATTAAACAAGAAACACACACACACATGTCTGAGCATGTGTTTTCTAACACATTAAATATAATTATTTACATTGTGGAGGATTTTCATTTGTTACATTCATCACAATACTAGTAGTGCAAGTCTAATTTAATTGGATCTGTTTCGTGTAAATTAATGTTTATTTGACAAACCTATTAGAAAATGTCAATGTTTTAGGTCAACTTTAAATAATCAGCTAAAAGTGATCAAAATAATCTTACCCTGACTATAACTGCATGATTATGGTATTTTCATTGTAGTGTACTATGGTATTATCATCAGCATGGCTTTATAATATATTAAAATGAATCAATACATAAATCAATTGTGTCTTAATAGTAGAATGTTTCCAGATATTGCACTGTAAAAAATCCTGGTTGCCTTAAAATTTTAAGCTGAATCCAATTAATCTTATGAGTAGGCCCACAGTGAATCTGTGCGAGCAGAAATCTGCAGATTTTTAGCCCATCATTGAGTCTCTTTATTTACTTGTGTAAATCTATATTTATTCAGTTTTTAAATAAATTTCAGTAATATTATTCACTAATATGAAAATAATAATTAGATTTATTTACAATAGAGTTTGTAGAGTAATATGTTCTGTCTTTTGGTAGATATATTATATGAGAGACTTAACTTGTTTACCAATTAAGTGGATCTAACTGGATTTGCATTGTAAACATTAAATACAAGTTAAAAATGTATTCCTTATTTTTCTTTTTTTTATTTCAGTTTTTAGTTACGATACTACCAAAATCATTCCATATAAATCCACAGATTTTTTTTTACAAAATTCTCAGCAGAAATAGCAAAAAAATGTCTGCAGATTCTGTCTGGCCCGACTTATGAGTCCATTGAAATTACAATATGTTAAACTGACTTAAAACAGCTTGTAACTTATAAAATTAAGTTAGAACATGATTAACTTAATTTAGGTTAATAATGACCTCTGAGGCTATGACCCAAAAAAAATATGCTGTCAGGACTAATTGATCACATATTTTTTACAGTTTGAGTATTAATAAAAGTTGTCTAAATTGCGTTAACAATGCACCTTACTCAACAAAAATTAGATTTGATACTGTATGTTGATTGTGTATGTGTGTGTGTGCGTGTGTGCGTGTGTGCGTGTGTGCGTGTGTGTGTGCGTGCGCGTGTGCATGTGTGGGGTTGTGAACCTGGACCAAAAAAAAAAAAAAAGCCTATGTAGCACGGGTATACTTTTGATACAAAACAACAATATACAATATGGGTCAAAATGATCTATTTCTCTTTTATGGCATATATATATATATATATATATATATATATATATATATATATATATATATATATATATATATATATATATATATATATATATATATATATGTATATATATATATACAGTGCTTCATTTGAAAAGAGTTTTGACCTCAGTGTAATGAGTTGAATACCTTATTATTTTAACTTAAAAGTAACTCAAATAGTTTGTAGCAATCGGTTTCCTCAAATGGTTTGAGTTGCCTTAACTTATAGGGTTTTACAGTACTCAATTGGTTTGAGTTCTCTTCATTTAATGGGTTTTACTGTGCTCAAATTGCTTCATTTACTCAAATGGATTAAGTTCAGAGTACTTACTAGGATTCGTTTTTGAACTTAAATGGTCTGTTGCAATCGGTTTCCTCAAACAGTTTGAGTTACCTTAACTTTTTAAGTTTTACAGTGTAATACTACTATTAATAATTTATTCATTCATTTTTTCTTCGGCTTAGTCCCTTATTTATTAGGGGTCACCACAGCGGAATGAACTGCCACTACTAATAATATAACAAAATACATTTCATGTGTACATTATTAAAACTATATACATTACACACACACATTTGAACACAAAATCATTAGTCCTCTTGTGCATTTCTTATTTTTTTATAATATTTCCCTAGTGATGTTCACCATTACTTTTTTTATTTCTAATAGTTTGGCTGAAAATAATGCAGTATGAATACTAAAATACTGCAAAATATTATGTATTGTCATTAGGCAAAACAAACTAGTTATTAGAAATTAGCTATTGAAACTATCTTGTTTAAAAGATTTAAAAGGAAAGCTAATAATTTTGAGTCATGCAATACGACTTAAAAAATAGAAGTACACCCCTCACAAATCTATCTTTTAAATTCATATTTTAATAGGAAGCTATACAATATTATATTTGTGCATATACATTAGATTGGTCAGTTCTGCAACCAAATCTGGAGCTTATCTAACAAAATTACTGATGATAAAGGTCCAAAAACTAGTACAGCCAAATGTATATGCTATAAAAAATATTAAATACAAATTTAAAAAAGAAAAATCAAGAGAAGCACAAAAAAAAAATTTTTTTTAAATTTTGTAGGTTGTCTTTTTTTTTTTTTTTTTTTGCAATATTTTGCTTTAATTTAATTGTTTTATCTTTTAATTTCTAAATATATTTGGCGACTAAAATATTATTTTAATAAATATATCTGCTTAGGAAATCTGTTTTGTTTAATGCACCAAAATACATTGCCTATATTCACTGAGAAATGGATAAACATATTTTCAAAAAGCGGTGTACTCAATTATGCTGAGCACTTTATATACCCATATGGATCTCCATCCAACACTGGGTCTTAAGGTGTTCTTCTGCTGGCTACAACATGATCCACACCTTTCTAATGGCTGGCTTAGAGGAGCAGGACCAAACGGCACTACCAGACCTCCAACACGACTAAGTGCTCAGCTATCAATGACATTTCCAGTCAGCTTTTACATACATTCACCGATACTGATACTATTCCCATGCAGACACAGAAATATCAATAAAGGACAGCTCAATGCAGACATAATATGTGATTGTTTGCGTGCGCGCTATACCTGGAAGCAGACTTAAAAATCGAATAGAATCTCTCGCTCTCTGGTTACAACTCGAACAAACATCTCGTTCTCTTCAATTTCTCCTCTCCGCCTCCATCTTCCTTTCCTTTTAATTTTGTCCCCAGGACCTATTTGTCTGGCGTAAGAGAAATCCCTCTGTTCTGAGGAGTCAGTGGAGAAGGGTTTGGCGGGGGGGTGGGTGAAGGGTTTGAGGGCCAGGAAGGGCCACCTCCAAATAAGTTCCATTAATCACCCAACACACTCTAATGTAACTAATATTTTACAATTAGAGGAGACAAGACGGAGCTCCGAGCCATCTATCTCTCTTATACCACATGATCATCGATTCATAAGACCCTGCCTGAGAGCTGAGCAAACACACACACACACATACACACATACACACACATGCTCTTGTTAAGTTGCATGAGAGCGTATGTGCTCGCCGATGATGAGCATTATGACACGGTGTGTATCCAGACGCACAGAGAGCTCTCCAATGGTGACAGATGACTGTTGTCTGTGTGCGTGTAAATGAGAGAGGAAGAGTGCGCAAAAATGTGTAAAAATGTGGAAAGGCTGTCAAAGAACGTCTGATAAGATTGATTACGGATTGACTGCAGATTGAAAATGGAAATAGAGTGCCATTCTCTGTGCAGACAACACCTTTCGCTTTCAAAAATCATTTAGTTGGCCCTAACGACGAGATGTGCTAGTGCTAAAAGGCTGCAATCTGTGTGATTAGCTCAATGGCAAAACAAAAAACATAAAGGTTTGAGTATTAAAATGTGCACTACAAGCCTGCACATCATTTCAGTGAAGATTTATCCATTTTTTAAATGTATTGTAATCTTGTATCTGCTGGTGTTCAGAGATCACAGTTTTCTGCCTCCACTGTTATAAGTTGGGGCGTAGCGCCATCTGGTGGCATGAATGAAGAATTGCGCGCGCCTTAGTGTGCAGCCTGCATGCAGGACAAATGAAAGCCAGCTGAACAAATGAGAGAGAAGAGAGGTTCAAGCGCAGGTCACCATCTGCCTGGCTACAAGTGCTGGCACACAGTAACCCAGCAGCACTGCCTTCTGAAACACAGCAGCTTCATACACACTCTTACACAATATAACACCAGTGGAAGACAATGCGACGGAGTGATGCAAATACTTGTATACAGTAAGGCTGAAATTTGCTTATGTATATTATGTATATGCTTATTCCTATTCTTACAGTATATATCTGTCTTGAAACTTTTGTGTAGTGACTGAAGTTAGCATACTCATATTCCAAAGTAAAAATGATTGATGTACATAAAATATAGAATAATAATTGAAATTAATTCAAATAAATAAATGAAACAGCTTAAGCCAGGCTTTTTGTGTAGTTTGAACAGGGTTTTAAGTTGCTGACTTAAATGTTTAATATTTTTTTCCCCATTTTTTATTATTTTAAGCATTTATACACAACATGAAGTATTATACAAATTCAGACACAAGACCATTAGAATAAGTGCAAAAACCACATTCATAACAATAAAACAATAAAAAAAACAGTACTGAAAAAAAAAGGGACACAATCATCGACTACAGTGAGGGATCAGTAGCAGAAAAGATTCCTCCATGAAATCTGACATCAAGTCATTCTTTTTGTTATTAATTAGAGACTTTTTCAAAGTTTCCATTTCTAATAAAAATAAATTACATTTTGGTATACACTTCGCAAACTTCTGTATATTAATAAAATATTTACCTTGTACGATGTAAAAATTACATCTCATAACAACATAAACAACAAACAACATATTCAAATGTTGTTGTTGTTGTTTTTTTTTTTCATTTCATTGCCCAAATAACACGTCACTAACATCAAACATCATATCAAAATTGAACCTTTCTTCTTTCACTTGAATATATAAAATTGATGATCATCTCTTTCAATGAATTTTCTAACACCTGTGGTGTTTCCGCTCAAAGGTGACCGCCATAGGAAATGAATGGATCACTCACTCACTCACTCACTCACTCACTCACTCACTCACTCACTCACTCACTCACTCACTCACACATTTCAGACTGAACAATGTCTTTTGCAGGTACACATCTCTTTTCCGTGCTTATGTGCCTATCCTCCTGCCTGATATCACAAGGAAACATAACTATTTTACGTTTTGTCAGTTTAGTGGCTAATTCAAACAAGTTTGGTCATACGAAAATGTAATTTTTTTTAAAGGAGGCGTGGCACTGAACCCAACCCCACCCCAAAACCCAGCCGTCACTGGGGATAAGCAAATTGTACTAAATTGTATGAATGAGAATTGCCGTAAGATGGCATTGAATCCTCCAACATGAATCAACTTCCTGATAGAACAATGTATCCTCACACAGACTGCAGGTGTCTGTTATGTGAACCCATCTGTGTGTCTTTCTTTCTTTCTTTCTTTCTTTCTTTCTTTCTTTCTTTCTTTCTTTCTTTCTTTCTTTCTTTCTTCGTTCAGCCTATCTCTGAGTCTAGCAGAAGCACTTTTAGCTTAGCTTAACATCAATTATTTTATTGCATTAGACCATTAGCATCTTGCAGAAAAATGACCAAAGTATAAATTGTGCTAGTTCTGTGTCCAAGCTCACCATATATACCCTCAGTCACTATTCCCTATATTAGCACACTAATATAGTCCAATTGAAGGACTGAATGAAAATTTGAGTACTCAATACGCAGGAACGTATACCGTTTAGTTTGTGCTTTGCTGGTTGATAAATCATTCAGATGGATTAAAATTTCAATTTCTTTAGTTATTTTAGCGAGCTGTCTGTAAGTAACGATTTTTCTATTTTGATTTCTGTCAGCTATTATTCATTTTGAAATACATTTTCAGTGCCTATTTGTATTTCCACTGCAGTTATTTTATGTCTAATTCTCTAAATTCATGTTAAACACTACTTTAAGACATTGTTCACAGCTAAAGAATGTTGAATAAAATTGGGCGGTAAACATTTTTTTTTTGTGTGTGCTCATATAAGAGCAGTTAAAACAGACCGGTCAATTTTGACCGGGAACACTAAAGTAAGGGGCGGGATGTGAACATGACACAAGAGTTAGGAGAGACATCACAGTTATAGAAAAGATGAGATAAGTCTTCTTCATGTATATTACAAAATGTGCAAGTATTGTCAACATCCATGAATTTAGATAAAGCTAAGCGTAAATTGTGTGAAGTATTTTAAAATGCACTTCTTTAACTTTATCTAAGAGGCAACATTTAAAGGAGGTTGACCAGGTAGCTTTCCAGTTAATATAAATCATTTTTGCATTTCAATAAAATTTTCCTGTGGGGGTTATTTTGTGTCTAGACTGCAACATTTGTCAAATTTTTTAATTATTATATGATGGGGAAAGTATGTCAAAACTGTCAATTGTCAAGTATGTCAAAACCGTTAATTCTGGGAGAATATTTAAAATGCAAATGTTTAATCTTTACAAGTCATTTCAACACACATCACTTTAAAGTGACTTCAAACAGATATATCGTAACATGTAATACACAATTAAGTAATGATTAACCAGTTTTAATAAGTTTAAATTATTAAACGTCATTTTACAGTGTACTTATAAAGCACATTTTAAAGTAATTAAATGCTAAATTATTGGTGAGTGTTCACTGTTCTGAAAGTGTAATATTAACTAACTGCAAATCTATCTATCTATCTATCTATCTATCTATCTATCTATCTATCTATCTATCTATCTATCTATCTATCTATCTATCTATCTATCTATCTATCTATCTATCTATCTATCTATCTATCTATCTATCTATCCATCCATCCATCCATCCATCCATCCATCCATCCATCCATCCATCCATCCATCCATCCATCCATCCATCCATCCATCCATCCATCCATCCATCCATCCATCCATCCATCCATCCATCCATCCATCCATTTTAATAACTATAAGTTCAAGTACAAACCCTTACATCTAATACATATAGTATTAGTGTTGATACATGACTAGTAACATAACAAACATACAAAAAAAAAAAAAAAAGAAGAAGGGGCGTGAGGGTCTTAATCAAGTAGTAGAAACGAGTCCAAGCCATGTGAAAGCGTTTGGGTATTTCTGTTTCTCCTGAAATAAGGAGATTCTACAAACATCTTTAGATCATTCCTCCATCCATTAAAGCAGGGCTTCACCTTTACAAATTTGCATCTATGAATGAAGTGTTTAGCTAAAATAATTAGGTTATTTATTAAAAGTCATCTATCTATCTATCTATCTATCTATCTATCTATCTATCTATCTATCTATCTATCTATCTATCTATCTATCTATCTATCTATCTATCTATCTATCTATCTATCTATCTATCTATCTATCTATCTATCTATCTATCTATCTATCTATCTATCTATCTATCTATCTATCTATCTAATATTTCCCATATATGGAAAAAATAAAAACAAATTTTTTCAATGCTTCACAGGCCTCTACTGCTCCAGACAGAAGAAGAAGGGGGAGGCAGGAAAATGAAACGGTTACTTTCTCAGGATGTGAGTTTTATTAGGTCCAGGCCTTTCTCCATCTGGTCTAGTGTAGCTGATCCGTTTAAAAATTAGTCAGGCATTGACCTCAGACACCTCCCCTCACTGGGGTCCTGACGGCAGGTTAACACAAATATGGATCCCATCAGACTAAAGCAGATCGGGTTTCCCTCCGTCGAGACCCCGCTAACTCACAGGAAAAGGTTAAGAAAAACATGAAATACAGACCTATAATGGGAAAATGTTCTCTCGGTCTGCTGTGCATGTGTGTGTGTGAGGGTGGTTTTCATGTGGTCTTATCTCTCTGACACAACAGACCCACAAAAGAGTGTCAGTTATCGCTTGTCATTGGTCTGAGATGAGAGTGTGTGACGGGGCAAATCCATCTCTAAAAGAGAAACGTCCTTGAGAAGCATGTTTTCTGCTTATATGTGCTCATCTGATACTGTTAATGACAGAGAAACTGGATATACAGTCAGACATACAGTCAGAATTATCCCCCCTTTGATTTTTATGTATTTTTTTTTTGTTTCTTTTTTAAATATTTCCTGAATTATGTTTAACTGAGCAATTAAATTTTCACATTATGTCTGATAATATTTTTTCTTCTGGAGAAAGTCTTGTATGTTTTATTTAGGCTAGAATAAAAGCAGTTTTTAATGTTTTAAAACCATTCTATGGTCAAAATTATTAGCCACTTTAAGCTATATATTTTTTCGACTGTCTACAGAACAAACCATTGTTATCCAATAACTTGCCTAATTACCCTAACCTGCCTAGTTAACCTAATTAACCTAGTTAAGCCTTTAAATGTCACTTTAAGCTGTATAGAAGTGTCTTGAAAAATATCTAGTCAAATATTATTTACTGTCATGGTGAAGATAAAATTAATCAGTTATTAGAGATAAGTTATTAAAACTATTATGTTTAGAAATGTGTTGAAAAAAATCTGCTCTCTGTTAAACAGAAAACGGGGAAAAAAATAAACAGGGGGGCTAATAATTCAGGGGGGTTAATAATTCTGACTTCAGTGGTATATCTGCTTATTGTATCTGGATCACATGACTGTGTAGAAATCAAAAAGAGGCTTATTTAGGCAGATTCACCTTTACTTTTGTACTAGGAATGTGAGTTCTACAATTACTCAAGAGCAATTCTTGTTTTAATTAATAATCAATCAATTGATCAATCATCAATCTAATAATGTGAGATGTGTCTGGTGCACTGGCACATTGTCAACAGCAGGGTGTGCAAATGACATCCAAAATGCAAAGATCCAGTGAAAAACAGGTCCCACTTTATATTACAGTATGTACTTGCATATAAATCATTTGGTACAATACACGCATTGTGTACTCATATTGTAACACTACTCCCACTAATTAACACTACTTGTACTTATTTAAACACACCTACATGTAAATATGTTTGTAATTACATCATAATTACACATTGACCCATTTTAGCTTACCCCTGTCTATCTATAAACCTGCCCATACCTCCTAAACTTACCCGCTTCTCACCTATATAGCATTGTGTTTATATTTTGTTTATCTATAGGGTAAGTGTTCTGTAACACAGTATATTTATTTATTTATTTATTTATTTATTTATTTATTTAAGTACACATTAGTTAAGGCTACTTAATATAAAGTGGGACCGGAAAATATCTTTACTGTAAATAAACTGGCCAACTAAATCAGAGATACCAAATATAAGTTCCAGGGAAAATTCAGTTTTTAATTGGGGATGAAAGAATGAGATACTATAAGAAGTGGCAAGTACCTAAATAATTAAAGGGCCCCTATTATGGCTTTATGAAAATGAGCTTTCATGCAGTGTGTAACACAGCTCTAACAGAATGAATACCTCCAGCTGACATTTAAACCTGAAAGTGCTCCGTGTTTAAAGTTATTGACTTCCAAAAAGAAAAAGTCGACTCAAAGTTTAATATGAATCGTCATTCAAACAGATCTTAAGCCATTTCGTTGTGAAGTGTGAATGAAATTTTTCCCACCTACTTGTTGCGGACTAGATCCAGAAAAAAACTTTGTTATTATTCACACATATACCCAGCCTGCTGCTGTTGCTTCAACATTCTTGATGAGTCGTGATGGGTGTTTTGTTTCTAACATGTGCTGAATGCAGTCGACCAATCACAACAGTCTGGGTCATCAGACCAATCACTGCAGATTAGCGTCATGCATAGAAGGGGTTTGAAAAAATGAATTGCCGAATGAATCATATGGGCGTCGTTGGGATAATTAGGTAAAAATAAATGCATATTATAAGACAACGATTGTGTTTTTGACCTTGCATGCATACAGTATCAGCCTGTTGTTGGAGACCCCCAAAACCCATGATGACCTTTTATAATGCATAATAAGGACACTTTAATTCATTCATTCATTTTCTTTTTGGCTTAGTCCCTTTATTAATCTGGGATTGTCACAGCGGAATGAACCGCCAACTTATCCAGCATATGTTTTATGCAGCGGATGCCCTTAGAGCTGCAACCCATCACTGGGAAACATCCATACACAATCATTCACACACATACACTATTTTAGCTTACCCAATTCACCTATACAGCATGTCTTTGGACTGTGGGGGAGACCAGAGCACCTGGAGGAAACCCACGCCAACACGGGGAGAACATGCAAATTCCACACAGAAACACCAACTGACCCAGCCAAGGCTCGAACCAGCGACCTTCTTGTGAGGCGACAGCACTACCCACTGCACCACCGCGTTTCCTTGGACGCTTTAATATTAATATAAAAAATGTATTTCATAATTATTTAATTTCAGAATATTTTCTTTAATATAAATCTATCACTCACAGAAGTCATTTCAATAAAATGGCTATAACAACAGTGAACTACTTAATTTAGAGTATATATTTACTGTATAAAATTACACTGATTTGAGTTGAGAATACTGAATGAATCCTTTAAATGAATAATTTAGTTCAAAACTGAATGTAAAATGAGGGTTTTTCAACACATTGTACATACATTCACAAACAATTAATCATTTGTTTAATATGTATATATATTTATTTAATCTCTTAGAACTCAAATTATCCAATGGAATGTAAGAAGAAGAAAAAAAAACTCAATTTTAAAGACATGGTTGTTCTTTGCATGGGCAAGATTTATCTAATTATATTTTGTGTTTATGCCTGTCACAATATCTATTTTTGTGTTGTATGATTTATTGCACCAAAATAAATTGTGATAAACGATGTTATTGTCATTTGAAGACCACGTTATGCCACTTATTATGTGATGCCAGAATGACAATGTAATATCACCACAATGCAAGTATACGCTTTCAAAGAACAGATAATATTTTATTCCTAAGAATATGTCATTTAATTATAGTCATTTTAACAATTTAATCATTAGGCATTGGAATCAGAATGTCCTAAATACATATTAATAAACGTTAATAAAAATGTGCAAGGTAAACAGTAACAGAGGCAGTGATATCTGCTTCCAGATCTATTTTCAGTTCTCAGACTCCGACATTAAAATATACTAAATTAATTCAAAGTAAATACTTATATTATATAAGTATATAATACTTATATTATATTGTATATACTTATAATATTTTTAACCATACTGACCATCATGTCACCTCCAATAGAGATAGAGATGTAGCACAATCAGCTTAATTGTTGCTAAATAGTTTTTTATGTATGGGCAATACTGTATATATTACATCACCAGAAATGACTGAGGCAATGTCCATGTGTTGTGTGATAAGTTGATAAAATTATTATTGTGACAGGCCTATTTGTCTTAAGTTTTAAAGTAGTTTTTGACTAAATATGTCATAATAACATAAAGCAATTGGCAAGAACTGAAATGATTAAAGTGCCTGTTTTATCACTTTTTGAAAATTACCTTTTCATGCAGTGTTGAAAAAAAAACTCATGATTGAGATTGAGAAAAAAGTCATGGTTGTTCTTTGCATATACAACAACATATCTATCATCTTCAAAAAACAAAAAACAAAAAAAAAAAAGCCTAAAAAGGCCCAAAAAGAGCCCAAAAAATAATAATATGAGCATCAACGGGCAAACTACTGTAGTCTCCAGCTCTCACAGGTTTGGGGAATTAACACGGCTGTTGCCCAAGGGTAGAGAGCCACAGTTAGCAGGAACACAGCCGGTAACACGAGCTGTCATAATCCACACTGCTCCCGAATCACACACACATGCACACACACACAGTTCTGTAGCCCCGCAGCAACACCATGTACTACACTTAACACAGGAGTCAAGGGTGGAGAGAAACAGGAAGACAGAGAAATTTTTCGTTTATGTTGTCTATAGTAGTTCTCTGCGTGCTTCAGCGTCTGTCTCACTGCGCTTCTCTTTTAGCTTTGTAATTATTCACTGCACTCTTCCTGAAATATTGTTTCCTGTAAAATGTCAACATTTTTAAAAAGAGATTTACTCAAAAAGCAACATTACAAAACCATCACTGACTTTGATTATGTTTTCTTTTGGATTTTTGACTAGTTTTAGGAGAAATATGGCAGCATAACATAAATAATAACTATTCCTTACCCATAACTAGGGCCAGAGAGAATCTGCCGACAGTTTTTGCTGTTTCTGCTGAGAATTTTGAAAAAAATGTGGATTTATGCAGAGTGATTTTCTGAGCATCAATACTAAATATGTGAAAAAAAAAAAACGTTTTATTAATACAACTTTTATTTAATGTTTAAAATGCAAATCCATTTTGATCCACCTATTTGGTAAACAAAGCAAGTCTCTCATTTAATAGATCTACTAAAAGACAGAACATATTATTTCACAAACTGTATTGTAAATAAATTATATGAACATTTTAATAGTCAATAATATTACTGGATTTAATTTATTATACTTATAATAATCTCCCTCTCTCTCTCTCTCTCTCTCTCTCTCTCTCCCTCTCTCTCCCTATATATATATATATATATATATATATATATATATATATATATATATATATATATATATATATATATATATATATATATATATATATATATATATAACTGAAGTCAGAATTATTAGCCCGCCTAAATTATTAGCCCCCCTTTTTCCCCCAATTTCTGTTTACCAAGTGTTTTCCAACACATTTCTAAGCATAATAGTTTTAATAACTCATTTCTAATAACTGATTTATTTTATCTTTGCCATGATGACAGTAAATAATATTTGACTAGATATTTTTCAAGAAACTTCTATACAGCTTAAAGTGACATTTAAAGGTTTAACTAGGTTAATTAGGTTAACTAGGCAGGTTAGGGTAATTAGGCAAGTTATTGTATAATGATGGTTTGTTCGGTGGACTATCGGGAAAAACATTGCTTAAAGTGGCTAATAATATTGACCTTAAAATGGTTCATAAAAAATTAGAAACTGCTTTTATTCTAGTCAAAATAAAACAAATAAGACTTTTTCCAGAAGAAAAAATATTATCAGACATACTGTGAAAAGTTCCTTGCTCTGGTAAACATCATTTTGGGAAATATTTAAAAAAGAAAAAAAAAAAACAACAAAGGGGGGCTAATAATTCTGACTTCAACTGTATATATGTATATATTTTCTATATATATATATTCGCTATATTTCTTCTTTATACAATCTCACAGCAATTCGTAACTTTTTGATTTAGTGGCTAATTCATATGAATTCGTACGATCTAATTCATACAATTTAGTACGATTTGCTCATGCCCCAATGACGGTTGGGTTTAGGGGTGGGGTTAGGTGCCACGCTTCCTTTTTAAAACTGTACAATTTTGTACGACTGAACTCGTACGAACTAGCCACTAAACTGACAAAACGTAAAATACTTACGTTTTCTCGTGAGATCAGGCTGTACATCCCTAATCCTACCCAATACCTAAATCACTACCTCACTAACTATTGATGAGAAGCTAATTAGGTGTTTATTGAGCTAAAAGTCAGTGGTTGGTTAAAAAAAAAAGGTAATGGTTGTTTAATAGGGTGAATTGTACATTAAAGTGTGACAAAATAAATAAAAACAGCATCTGTCACACTTTATAATAAGGTTAATATTGTTAATACAATTACAATTTTTCTCAGTCACTTTGGTCCATTTCTCAGATCTCAGAACATTATCAATTGCAGATGTCATGTTGATGAAAATGTATTATCCCCCCCCCCCCCCCCCCAACCACACACAAATTTAATCCATTGTTCATGTCATAAAACTTTAAATGCAAAATGGCTGAACAAGTTGTCATAATATTTTGTCATAATGCATTTTTCTAAACATTTTTATTAAACTTTTTTCTAAATCTGTCTACCAAATTTCTCCCAGGTAAATCTGACTTTTCTAATGAAGGTCTAAAAGGAGATTGTCTTATGTTCACATTTCTATTTTTGTTTTTACTTTGTGCTATGCAGTGCTGTATTTTCCTTTCTGTATCACAATGACATCATGTCACCAAATTACAGTACAAAAAATTGCTATAGTTTACACCAGAAGACCCCCCCAGAGTACACTGTAGTATTGACAACATGACTAAGTAATTTGACTGTCTTATCCATACACAATGACACAAGGACTCGTAATTCTGACGCCACTGACTTGTTCATTGATACAGAAATTTGGTTTTGAGAAGAACTAAGGATTTTGAGGAAGAGACTGGCTTTAGCAGGTAATCTATGGTGTTTTGCTATCTGTACACATTGTTTTGTTTTGAGAAATGAACTTACTGCTTTGCAAATTTCCATTCTGATCTGAGAAATCCCAAAGCGAAGTACCAAAGCGACAGATAAAAACTATGTAATAATAATAACATGAACTAATACTGAACAATACCTGTATAGTATTTATAAATAAAGCATAGTTTAACATTTTCTTTATTAATGTTCTGCATTTACTAATGCATTATTAAAATCCAAATTCATGCTTGTTAACTTTAGTTAACGTACTGTAATGGACAACTATATTAAATTAAATAACTAACATTAACAGAGATGAATACATACTGTAATAAAAGTATTGTTCATAGTTTGTTCATGTAAGTAAATACATTAAACAATACAACCTTATTGTAAAGTGTTACCAAAGTATGTTATCGCCAAGGCTTATTTATTAACACTTTATATTGTCACAATTCATGCTGTTAACAAACCATTAACTAAGACTATAACCTCAACAAACTACTAATTAGCAGCTTATTAATTGTTATTAAGTTAGAAGTTTTTGTATTGGGTAGGATTAAGGATGTAGAACAAGATCATACTTTATAACTACTAACAAACTGTTGATATCTTAATAATAGGGAGGTAAAAAACAGCTGACAAACATTCTGACAAACTAAAGTGTTACCGCTTATATGACTACAAAACAAATCATTATGCCTATTTATTAATTATAAAAATGTTAAAATGTATGACACACTGATGGAAAATCAATTTATTTTGAACAGTTGTCTCATTTGATCAAACTAATGTTTAATGTATCCATGTTGAGTAATTGTGTTTCATAATATAATATAATATAATGTAATATAATATAATATAATATAATATAATATAATATAATATAATATAATATAATATAATATAATATAATATAATTTAATATAATATAAGATAATTAATATATTATAATATATTATAGCATAACATAATATAACATAACATATAAGGTAATGTAATATAATATAATATACTATACTATAATATAATATAATACAATAATATAATATAATATAATATAATATAATATAATATAATACCCCTTCCACACAAAACTGTTCATAAAATGGAATGCAAAATAGCAAATACGATAAAAAAGTACCACAAAAAATGCTCAGTTGTTGACGCCGGTCGTTCATAGTTTGAATACATTTTATTTCTCATTATAAGTACAGTTCAGTAGTTACAAAACAAAGCATCTGCCATGAGGATACAGCAACCAAATGAAACTCATACAGTCCACAAGACAGCTCAGAGGTGTGGAATGCTCATATATTAGTCCAGAACGACTGAAAGAGAGATTATACTACACAGAGGAGGGAGCCAGAGCTGTGCTGTGCTCATCTAGAACCAGTGTATATAGGGATCAGTCAAGACATCAATCCTATCCCTGGCCTTTACCTTAACGTAGCCTGTACTAGTTCACCCAAACTAGTTCACAAAACAGCTTCACTTTGAGACATCTTTTTTTGTTTGTTTTCTTCTTAAATGGTAGCATTTACAAAAGGACGTATCCTTGCATGAAAACTATTAAAACGAATTCAATTTTTAGAGATGCGCTTCTTTTTTTGCAAGGAAGACAACTAAAGAAAATGAGCGTTTCGGAGTCTACACACAACAAGGGGAGGATTGATTCTCAAAGATGACCATCATAAAGATGAGATAGTTTGAACTACACAGACCAAATCAGCAGAGTTCACAAAAATAAAAGAAAAGAAGAAAAAGAATAGAGAGAATATCAGTTCACAACGTCAAGGGACGCACAAACACGCACGCACACACGCACCTTCATTTTCCATTAGCGATCTGCGTACTGTATAGACTGGTTTTTCATTTACTATCACAGTGCAAAATACTTGGGGGTGGGGGTGGGGGGGGACCTCAGTTTTGTATTTGCTTGCATGAGGCGCGGGTATATATTTATATATATCGTATGGATTTATATGCTTGCAGCAACAGAAGAAGATTGTCAATCTTTCTCTCTTTTTTTCCTTTTCTTTTAATGTTATTGGTATTTTACAAAGGTGAAAGGCAAAACAAAAAAATTACAGTACTAGAGAAGAAAACTCCAATCTAATACATACACTCTAAAACAGCTAGCTTTGTAAATGCAACAACGCATGACTGTATCTATGGCTAGACAATACTTGCTTCTTGTTTGCTTTTTTTTCTTTCTTTTTTTTTCTTTAATAATTGAATACATCAAACCATTTCAGTAGTCAGTAACACTTTTGCAACACTGATTGGTGGCAGTATATTACAAACACAATCTCATAACCAGAGTACTTGAAGTGAGCAAGACTGAGATCAAAGCATGTAAGGGTTAAGGGCCGCGTTTCTGTTTGATTTCCTGCACATTCACAGTCTCCGTGGCTCGTGCCGTTTCATCAGACACGCTCGGTGTAAACTAGTTCTTCTGTCACCTCGGCTGGTTTTTCGTCTCGAATGCTACAGCGTCCTCTTTGTTTGTTTGTTTTTGGAACGTCTCACAGACACATCAGGAGAACAAATTGTGTAAAAGGCGCAGCTTCCCTTTATTTTCTTTTCATTTTTTTAAACGCAGTGTTGACGCTTCCTGAAAGTACTGGATTGTCATTCGTCCGCTTTGACGTCCAGGCACTGACTGCTGAGAGAGTGTGCGGAGGTTTCAACGAGAGCGTGTGTGTGTGTGCTTGGTCCAAAAGTCCAGAGGAACGTTTTTTTAGGAAGCCTCAGACAAATAACACTGGTGAAGTTTCAGTGGGCAGTGAGAAACACCAACAGAAAGAGAGAGAGAAAGAGAGCGCGAGTTACTCGCTCTCTCATTCTGAAACTGGCAACTGGCTGCCATCTTGGTTCAAGGAATGTGTTGGGACAAGCACTTCAAAGTTTCCTCACTAAGTCAAAAAAAAAAAAGCATTTAAAAACACAGAAAGTATTTATCAGCTACACAAGGGAGGATTCAAGACACGTAAAACACAGGAAGCCAAAAAAATGTTTGTTTTTTTTCTTTCCTTGTTTCCAGCTCGCTAAACAAATCTTCTTCCCCTCATCCAGCGAGAACGCCTCTGTAGGAAACCATCGGAGCCGTCCCATTTATAAGTCTCTTATGTTAAATAATGCTTTTGATAAGATACTGTCCTTCATAGTCACAATCCTGGTCCTGGTTTTGGGTGTCGCCTGCTCTTGGCCGCTCAGTCCAGTAGGGGGAGGTGATGTTAGTTTCTGATTAGTCCTGCATCTCTGTGTCAGTTAGGCTATGTTCAGGGGTAAGAGCAGGACCGAACCTTCGGGACGCCTCTTCTTCCGCCCACAGATGAACTATGGTTAAGAGAACAAACGCAGATTAACACCACGGCCTGTTTCTTTCCTTTCTCTCTCTCTTTCTTTCACACAAATGCATACAACTTGTGACAGACCATTATTATCAGGAAAAAAGGAAGTCAAACCATATTATTACGTCTGATGTCATTTATTTTAAATTATCATCTCTGATTTCTGCTAACACTTCAAGGACGTTGAATTCAAAGAACATTATTAGCCTGTGATAATGACTCTGATGACATAAAAACAGGACTTCAGGTCCACTTAAGTATTAGCAAAATGTAAATTCTTTGATGCCTTTGAACAACAAAGGGTTTTGAACAATTACGATTAAACATTTTGCTTTTGGTCACTTAATTATAATTTCAAAGCAGTTATTATGAGGGGGGGGGGGGGGATATCATTTTTGGGTGCATTTGGAGGGAAATATGTGTGTGTACTGTATGCGTTTAAATGTTGGCTATTATTCTTTCTATTCGGATGTACTGATAACCTCTAATGGCACTAAGGAAAACACATCTTGAGAATTATTAGAAAAAACATTAGATATGCGAGCTGGGTAATTTGAATACTTTCAGACTTCTTCCAGCTCTAATATGAGGATATATTAATATATAATGTCTTCTAATATAAAGACAATAACTCTCTGAACATTGCACTTGTGCAATTACTGCTGAAGTTTGAATCTGGTGAAAATGCTTACAGCTTTTTTTCCCTCTCTCTTCCTATTTATGTGCTCTCGCCGTTTGAACTAAATAATATAAATGTTGTTTAATTCCCTCTACAACCCCTAAGAAAATTATTTGGCAATAAAATCTACAGAGTGCATTTCCGAGTCGTGTTCTTTTAAAGTGCCTCTATGAAAATGACAAAATGAAATTAAAACATGCATTTATTTGAGTGTGCTCTCGCAAGAAATGTTATGGAAATGAAACGAGGAGTCAGTTCCCTGCTAATAATGGAATAAAACATCGTCATTTAGATTTGCCAAAGAGCAATAACGCTGACGCCCACTCGCTTTGCATTATGCGCACAACTCAGATGTGATCTTCTTTAACAGACACACTTTCCACTCAGATGTCAGACGCCTCTCAAATTGATGATAGAGATTAAGAAAACAAAGTGACCTCTTTTGTGTCATGTCACACAATATTCTTGCATAAATAAACAAAACGGGCACTGCTCGCAAATTCAGAAATCGCTGAATATAATAATAGTATTAAATATTTGTGTATGTGTGTTTGTTTTTATTATGCTTTATGTATTTACTTTTATTCTTTTATTTGACATCTGATTAATAAATGACCAATGCATTTTAAGCTAGTTTAATAATATTTTATGATATATATATTGTAATCAGGGTGTGAATTACAGAGGGGTTTATGGGGGATCTGACCCCCCTAATTAACAATTGATCCCCCGTGAAGGACATCAAAACAAGATGTATATGGGGTCTACCCATTAAAAGATGCTAAATAGTTTACTCTCATCTGTATCTTAAATAATATTAATAACTAAAATAATTGATAACTTACATGCAGTTAAAGTCAGAATTATTACCCCCCCCCCCTTTATTTTTCCCCCAATTTCTGTTTAACGGAGAGATTTTTTTCAGCACATTTCTAGACATAATAGTTTTAATAACTCATTTCTAATAACTGATTTATTTGATCTTTGCCATGATGACAGTAAATATTATTTGACTAGATATTTTTCAAGACACTTCTATACAGCTTAAGTGACATTAAAAGGCTTAACTAGGTTAATTAGGTTAACTAGGCAGGTTAGGGTAATTAGGCAAGTTATTGTATAAAACAAACGATGGTTTGTTCTGTAGACAGTCGAAAAAAAAATACTTTAAAAGGGCTAATAATCTTGACTTCAAAATGGTTTTTAAAAATTAAAAACTGCTTTTATTCTAGCCAAAATAAAACAAATAAGACTTTCTCCAGAAGAAAAAAAATTATCAGCCATACTGTGAAAATTTACTTGCTCTGTTAAACATCATTTGGGAAATATTTAAAAAGGAAAAATCAATGGGGGGCTAATAATTCTGACTTCAACTGTATACATTTGCCCACCCCTATATTGGTTCATACCATTATGAATGCATGTTTTGACCAAAATTATTAATTCAGAGGTTGGAAACCGGCAAATCTAGAGCACCGACAGACAGAGCAAGTGTTCACAAAACATGTATCTTGTAAAATAGGCATTTGTAGGTGTAAAACTATATGCATGCATTTTATTATACACTTGCTCGCACATGAAAGCCAAACACTTAAATAAAAAATACACCCAGTCTTTCATGGTCAGCAATTAATAGGTGCAGAAATGCAAACCGTTTATTTAATATCACAAATGTCATTGAGAACCACTCAATATGCCTCAAAACACTGAAAACATGAGAACAAGTTTGATTAAAAACTTAGTTGTGATTGAATTAAATATATACATTTGGTTCACTGAGGAATATTATTGAACATAATCGAAAAACTTGACCCTCCTGATCATCAATGTATAATTCGCACCCTGATTACAATATTTTTTAATAGTTAGCCATAATGTGTTTTTCCCTGCATCATGTAGATATTGTATTTGCATATCTAAGAACGTAATATTGCTGCTTTGATCATCTCATATTTAGACTGATACCAAGTATTGTTTGTTACAAATGCTATAAAAATAAATGCACTTTTTCTAGTTAAAAAAGTGTTTCAACAGGATTGAAAGAGTGCAGTGAGAGTAGACCATGTGATTTTAACATGTCTGCACCCCATTACATATTTAGAAACAATAATTATAATATTACAACACTGTAAAACCCAAAAGTGAACTTTATCAACTGAAATGAGTATAGTTAACTTAAAATTGACTGAAAGTTCATTCTACTCATTTGAAAAGAGTTTTGACCTCAGTGTAATGAGTTGAATACCTTATTATTTTAACTTAAAGTAACTCAAATAGTTTGTAGCAATCGGTTTCCTCAAACGGTTTGAGTTACCTTAACTTATAGGGTTTTACAGTACTCAGTTGGTTTGAGTTCTCTTCATTTCATGGGTTTTACTGTGCTCAAATTGCTTCATTTACTCAAATGGATTAAGTTCACAGTACTTACTAGGATTAGTTTTTGAACTTAAATGGTCTGTTGCAATCGGTTTCCTCAAACAGTTTGAGTTACCTTAACTTTTTGAGTTTTACAGTTTAATACTACTATTAATAATTTATTCATTCATTTTTTCTTTGGCTTAGTCCCTTATTTATTAGGGGACACCACAGCGGAATGAACCGCCACTACTAATAATATAATAAAATACATTTCATGTGTACATTATTAAAACTATATTACACACACATTCGAACACAAAATCATTAGTCCTCTTGTGCATTTCTTATGTTTTTTTATAATAATTCCCTAGTGATGTTTACTATTACTTTTTTATTTCTAATAGTTTGGGTGAAAATAATGCAGTTTTAATTCATATTTTTTAGACCAATAGTATTAGCCATATTTATTTATATATTATTTATTTATTTATTAAAAAAAACAACTGTTTTCCAGTAACACTTAATTAAATGAATAACTTGCTTAAGTCTTTTACATGCACTTTAAGCTGAATACTAAGATACTGCAAAATATTATGTATTGTCATTAGGCAAAAGAAACTAATTATTAGAAATTAGCTATTGAAACTATCATGTTTAAAAGATTTAAAAGGAAAGCTAATAATTTTGATTCATACTATATGACTTAAAAAATAGAAGTAAACCCCTCACAAATCTATCTTTTAAATTCATATGTTTAATAGAAAGCTACACAATATTATATTTGTGCATATACATTAGATTATTCAGTACTGATGTTATAGAAAAATATTACATACAAATTTAAAAAAAAGAGGAAAAATCAAGAGAAGGGAATTTTTTTTTTAATTGTTGAAATTTTGTAGATTGTAATTTATTTGCAACAATTAGATTGAATTTAATTGTATTATCTTTCAATTTCTAAGTATGTTTGGTGACTAAAATATAATTTTAATAAATATATCAGTTTAATAAATCTGTTTTGTTTAAATGCACCAAAATACATTGCCTATATTCACAGAGAAATGGATACAAATATTCATCTTCAAAATGGGTTTTACTTAATTATGCTGAGCACTGTATATAGGCACAACTTTATAATTATATAGTTATAATAAACTTGCAGTAGAAGCAAAGCCACACATTTCTATAATAAGCACTGAAGACTGAGCGTATACAGTACACAGTTTGTCCAGGAGATGGCAGTGTAAGCCTCTGAATTAGCCATCCCACCAGCTGCATGCTGGAAATAAGATCTTGTTACTCAATGTCATTTTCCTTTAACCTGCTGATATTTCACATTAATCTACAGATAAAGTGGTAGTTATTTATCAAATCAGAAGTGATTGGCAGTGTTTTTAAAGACTATACAGCGGTCACGGCTATACAGCTGCCTGTTAGCATTTTTGTGTGCGTCCGTGAGGAAATGAAGATAATCATACCCATAATGATAATAAATTATGTTCTCGAGTTTTAAAAACGCCTGGTCTCCCAGGGGCCAGTGCTCTTCGTGACTTCCTCTTAAAGAAAGTTCTGGTAATGAGTTACAGATTCCGCCCCATATTTGATTTTCACTCTTCATTAACTAAGCCACCTGGAATGTTATTATTTAAGGACGCCATTTCTTTTCCCCAAACAACTGCCACTGCGATCTGGAGACTAGCGCACCGACTTTATGATCCTCACAACTTTTTCCTCCTCCTGTTCTGATCAATTTTGAAGCCTCCCTGTCCACATGTGGAGCGATTGCTTAATTATTTCGCCAGCGTAGAAATCTTCATCATAGTCTGGCCTGTCAAATTATGTTATCGGTGCATTTTCTCATCATTTGTATAATGTGTCTTTGTTAACCAAACATCAGTTTTCCTTGCCATGATCACAGCCCTAAATAAAAAAGCTAAATTATTTGTGCGCCATCAACGTTTTTATTACACCACCTTAGACCTTAAAGGGATAGTTCACCCAAAAATGAAAATTCTCCCTTTACATGTTTAAAATTTGACTTTCTTTCTTCTGTTAAACACCAAAGAAGATATTTTGAGGAAAGCTAAAAACCTGTAACCATTGACTTCCATTGTAGGAAAAACAAATACTATGGAATGTCAATGGTTACAGGTTTTTAGCTTTCTTCAAAATATCTTCTCTTGTGTTTAACAGAATAAAGAGGTTTGAAACCACTTGAGAGTGAATAAACAGTGAGCAAGCATTAATTTTTGGGTGAATTATCTCTTTAAAGGAAAACCAAATTGTAAAGGTGATAAAAACATTATATCCCATCCATCCATCCATCCATCTATCCATCCATCAATCCATCCATCCATCCATACAAACTAAATAAAATCCAAAACACGACGCCCTCTACTGCTCAAGCACGATAATACACTCTCACAGCGAGACAAGAGAGGGCCCTGGAAAGTAATACAAGACATATGGTAAGAGGACACATAGCTCCAGGATCCATCTTATGTTAATACAAGTGTCATGCTTAACAGAATGGCTAAATGAAAAGGCAGACAGAACAATAGCACAGCACAAGGCTGGAAGCGAGCTCAGTTAACAAGGGCCAGCACACTTGGGGAAGAGCGAGGCTGTGTGGAGTCAAAGTCCTGACATTTCCTAACTGCTTCTTATTATTCCCGGACCACAGAGTTAAGGCGAAGCGCGCTCCCATCTAAAACACAGGGCCGCTTTATACTCCGACCTCCCTCAGGTATTCTATTTTTACCATGAAATCTACTTAGTGTATATTTGTGTTTCAAAGACCCGCTCGTTTTAGGTTTCCTGAGAACAGGGACTGTTTAATTGGAGGAAAATGTGAGGATATGAATTTACAAATGTTTGAAATACATGTTTGAAGGGATAGTTTTATGATTAGATTAACATTCTGTCATCATTTACCCACCATTTCTTAAAGCAAATTCCTGGACTGTATTATTATTTCTAAAAATAGTGTAAACTTGTAATCATTGACTTCTTTTGAAGAACGATTAAACCTTAAATAACTCTTTTGCACAATCTTAAACCTTAAATACCTTGCTTGCACAATATCCTGCACAACATTGTTCAGTCTCAGTATTAGCCTGTCTTATGTGTATTGTTAAGTATCTTAGTATATTTAGTTAAATATCTTAGTATATATATTTTTAAATAAAATAGCTTAGTCTTATGTTCAGTGATTTGTTTGTATTTATGATTAATTTATGTAGCACCGTTGTCCTGCGAGACATGACATTTCGTTCCTCTGTATGTCCACACATGTAGTGGAATGACAATAAAACTCGACTTGACTTCTATAGTATTTGTTTGTCAAGTCAGTGGCTACAGGTTTCTAACATTTTTCAAAATATCTTCAAAATACTCTACCGTCTTGCGTTTAACAGAAAAAAAAAAAGAAACTCAAAAAGATGTGGGACCACCTAAGGGGTCAGTACATGCTGAGTACATTTTTATTTTTGAGTGAACTATCCCTTTAAGCAATGGGATAATGCAAAACATGTATTATGTAAAAAGAACTTTTATTTTGCTCATGGTCTACGACTGATATTTTTACCACATAAAAACCATTTAACCACAGTGGTTAAAGGTTTCTACAAATTTTCTTCTTGTATTATTTTTCTTTTTTTTTTCAAACTTGTAAAGATCTGAGACATGAAGGGTGAGTAAATGGTGAGTATATTTTTTTGTTTGTTTGTTTTAGGGCGAATTATCCCTTTAAATAATTGGATGAGACAAAACATGTAATATGGAAAAGAAAAAGAGCACATTTATTTTGTTCATGGTCTCCGACTGATATTTCTACCACATTAATATCACTACCAAGTGCTTAGTTTATCAGTAATATCCAGCTTAGTTGTTCAAAATTCTTTGAGTTACTTGTTTCAGATGAACACACAATAAGTTATTTTAAAACATAGTGAAAAGTAATAAATAGTTTTTATTATTCTTTAAGACAGTGGTTAAGTGTTTCTTCAAATTATCTTCTTGTATTATTTTAATTTTTTCCAAACTTGTAAAGATCTGGGACTGAGGGTCAGTAAATGGCGAGTAAATTTTAGTTTTTGGACGAATTATCCCTTTAAGCAATTGGATAATGCCAAACATGTATTATGGAAAAGGAACAGAGATCATTTAATTTTGCTCATGGTCTCCAAATGATATTTTTACCACATTTCATCGCTACCAAGTGCTTAGTTCATCAGTAATATCCTGCGTAGTTGTTCAAAACCTCATTGTCTTACTTTTCTTCTGTTGAACACAAAATAAATGATGTGAAACTTGTAACCATTTACTTGCATAGTATTTATCATTTCTTAAGTCAGTGGTTAAAGTTTCAAACATTTTTCAAAAGATCTTCAAATTATCTTCTTGTATTAATTAATTTTCTTTTCAACATAAAAATGTAACTTAAAAAGACCCGAGGGTCAGTAAATGGTGAGTATTTTTTATTTTTGTTTGTTTTTGGGCGAATTATCCCTTTAAATAGTTGGCTGAGGCAAAACGTGTATTATGGAAAAGAAAAAGAGAACATTTATTTTGCACATGGCCCCCGACTGATATTTTTACCACATTTCATTGCTACCAAGAGCTTAGTGCATCAGTAATATCGTGCCTACCTGTTCAAAACCTCATTGACTTACTTTTCTTCTGTTGAACACAAAATAAATTACGTGAAACTTGTAACCATTTACTTCCATAGTATTTATCATTTCTTAAGTCAGTGGTTAAAGGTTTCAAACATTTTTCAAAATATCTTCAAATTATCTTCTTCTTTTTTTCAACATAATAATGAAGCTTAAAAAGACCTGAGGGTCAGTAAATGGTGAGTACATATGTGTTTTTGGATGAATTAAGCCTTTAAATAATTGGATGAGGCAAAACATGTATTCTGGAAATGGAAGAGAGAACATTTATTTTGTGCATGGCCCCCGACTGATAGTTTTTACCACATTACATCGCTACCAAGTGCTTAGTTCATCAGTAATATCCTCTGTTAAAAGGAAAACTTTAGTTCAGCTGTTTCTGCTAGTCTGAAAGTCTCTGTTTTTCGCTTATGAATGAAGTCTAGATGTAAGTGATGTGGTTCACCATCATCTCCTGCTGAACGCAAGCACAACACACACCGCACATTCTGCCACGGAGGGTGGCTTTGTTCTCTCCCAGGCATCCGGTGCTGCTGGAAAAGAGTTGTTTTTGGCAAAGGTAGACCTCATTGTACAGCCCAGTATTTATAAATATGTAAATACAAGTCAGCGTGCGAATACACACACACATACGCAAACACACATATAACAGGCCGAACGCAAGGAAGTGCACCCAAATCATATTTTTAGAAGGTTTTAATGAATACAGGATGTTTATGAATACCATTTGTAGTGATTCACAAAGACTAGAAGAATCCTCGCACACCACCCCCTCTCCTCTCCCCTCAAAGCGTAAAAGAAACCCAATGTTTCTGGAGGAAACGGCAGAATTGTGCGTTTGGTGCTAGTGCGGGTTCAGATTGCCTTTAGATAAGCAGAGCTCAAAGAAGCAGGCGACCTGGCGCATGTGGCAAACTCTGCGAAGGTAAAACAAACAGTGTGTTTGTTACTCCGCCGGATGACTAGGCAGCAAGTAAACCTGCCTCAGATGACAGAGAACGACACAAAAACTGTTTGTCTAGCACATATTAAGCCGAATAAGAGAAACATCCAGCCGCAAAGCAGACTCCGAAATGCGAAGAAAGAAAAAAAACATGGATGTGGATGTGTCTTGCTCTCTGACTCAGTCTATTTCTGGGGCAGAGATTCTCGCACTGATACTACCTCCACTGAGCAATTTAAAGCCAAACACTGATGTTGCAATCTGTCTTCTGTGCCTGATAGCGCTTTTCTCCCTCTCTAACCCAAATTACTTTCTTTTCATATCTAATTATATTTGCTAATGATCTTATAAGGGGATAATGGAATGTGCTTGATCTATTACCTTTTTTTGCAATACATAAATACAATACAAATGGCTATGCAGCACTTTGAAATTTTCCATCATCCATTCCGTGCAAAGCGAGGAGAGGGTATTTAAACAATATCTAAAATGTTACCGCTATGCTGCAGTGTAAATCTCTTTGCTCGTTCGATGCGGTGCAGTGGAGCAATTTGTCCCACTGTAGACTTACAATCAAGCGTGGTCTTTTCATGCCTGTTGGCTTGTGTTCTCATTGACTATAGCAGGTTGAGAGAGGGGGACCCTCAGGCCACAACCTCCACCCTGACACGTGAAGCACTGAGCGTGAATGAAAAGATCTGTTTTATGAACAGATACAGATGCTTTTCCTTCTTTTCCTGCATTCAAGCACATGTTAATGTTTCATCCGGACTCCGGACGATCTTTCAATCTCTCCAGAGGTCATCTCAGTGTTTCTGTTGTTATGAATATTCGCGCCGCCCTGGTCTAAGCCTCTCCCTATTCTTCCCTCTGTCTTTTTCCCACAGGCCCGGCGATGGCCACGGCATGACAGCCGCACTAAACCCCCCGCATTAATGGAAGGAAATGGCATTCGATCTCCATTTGATCTCCTAATCATTTCTGCTGAAATGATAATTAGTGTCCTCACAATCCTCCGACTGTGAGAGAACAGTGTAAAATAAAACAGAGCTCTTGTAGAAGAAATGACACTTCACTCAACAGCCGATAGCATTCATTATCAAATACGCGTTTTTTTGGGACGTATATTTACGTATGTCTTCCAAACGCACACACACACATGCCTCGTCCACTGGCGACTGCTGTCTGTGATTCTTTTCAACTGACATAATCCTGATTGATTCGTTCAGCAGATAAAAACTCAGTCCACTTGTGCCCTTTACTGCTGGAACATAATACGGCTCTTTATTCTGCAACAATGTAACATAATGGCGTCGGAATGTGAGGAGGAAAAAAACGTTAGGGCTGCGTCTTAAATGACTGTGACACTCTGCGGTTCAGGCTCAAGCTGTGGTCTAATGTAAAAGAGAGAAAGGAGGAAGAATGAGGGAGAGGTGAAGGGAGGGCGAGGGAGAAAAGAGAAAAATCATTAAGCGCAGATTACCAGAGTGCCCCACTAACAAGGTCGAGCCAGGGCTGCTGGTAAAAGTTGTCATTGTCTGTTTCTCTTAAATGTGTGCGCCTCACATTTCCCTCTGATGAGATTTGGGTTACGTTGTTTTAAATTCTTCGCTTGGTGTCCGCTCCCCCCACCTCCCTCCCATTCGTGCCTTTTTAAAAAAGAATCTTTTGTTTGACAACAGGAAGACATGAGGTCATTTTTTGTTCATCAGGACGATTGGAGAATGAATCATGCTTTTTATTTTACAGGGCTGCTTAAATAGGCCAAACGCACAGGCTCATTCTCACACACAGATATGCATCGGGTTTGTGGGCCATTTGAGAAGTACATAAAGATTTCTGTTCTTTAAAATTTTATGAAATGTTTAGATTTTAACTAAAAAAATTGCAAAACCTGAGTACAGAATTACAATCTGAAAGTAGTGAGGTCATATTAAAACTCATATAATTGTAAATTTTAAAAAGTTGTGGAAATACTTGGAAAAAAAAAAGTTTTAAAAGCCAAACAGAAGTATCGGAGGGTACATATGCATGTTTTAAAAGCTGTATTAGAAATGTCCTCAAAATGTGTGAAGTTTCATCTCCAAAAACCACACAGATCATTTGTTATACCATGATTTGAGAGGAGGCAATAATACATAGTTTTTTAATGTATTTTAAATGTGAATGAGATGCTCCCTGCCCTCTTTCCAAAAGAAGGCAGAGCCTTTACAGCCTGTGTCAGATATTAGTCAAATTATTATTATTATTATTATTATTATTATTATTATTATTATTATTATTATTATTATTATAATTTTTGCCCACATTGTGGACACATCTGTATTTAAACACCATAAAAAAGTATATTTTGCATAATAGGCCCCCTTTAATTTCATTCATTCATTCATTCATTCATTTACCTTTGGCTTAGTTCCTTTATTCATCAGGGGTCGCCACAGTGGAATGAACCACCAACTTATCCAGTTTATGTTTTACACTGCGGATGCCCTTCCAGGTGCAACCCAGTACTATACACACACATTCACACATACACTATGGCCAATTTAGTTTATTTAATTCACCTATACCACATGTCTTTGGACTGTGGGGGAAACCAGAGCACCTGGAGGAAACCTATGTAAACACGGGGAGAACATGCAAACTCACACAGAAATGCCAACTGACCCAGCTGGGACTTGAACCAGTGACCTTCTTGCTGTGAGGCAACAGTGCTAACCACTGATCCACCGTGTTGCCCAACCATTTAATTTAGTAAAAAAAAATTAATAATATATGTATATGAAATTCTAAAATATAAATTGGTAACACCTTAGTTTGAGTAACAAATCCCACTATTAATTACTGACTTATTCTCTGGCTATTATTAGGATACTGGCTGCTTATTTATACTTATAAAGTGAGCCAAAAAGCTTAAAGTCTTAGTTACGATTTGCAAATAAGATGAATTGCACCTTAAAAGATAGTGTGCCCTACAGTTGAAGTCAGAATTATTAGCCCCGCTGAATTATTAACCCCCTGTTTATTTTTTTCCCTAATTTCTGTTTAACAGAGAGATCTTTTCAACACATTTCTAAACACAATAGTTTTAATATTTCATTTCTAATAACTGATTTATTTTATCTTTGCCATGATGACAGTAAATAATATCTGACTAGATATTTTTCAAGACACTTCTATACAGCTTACATTTAGTGACATTTAAAGGCTTAATTAGGTTTATTTGGTTAACTAGACTTTTTCTTCAGGACTTTCTCCAGAAGAAAAAATATAATAATCAGACATACTGTAAAAATTTCCTTGCTCTGTTAAACATCCTTTGAGCAATATAAAAAAAAGAAAAAAAATTCAAAAGGTGGGCTAATAATTCTGACTTCAACTGTGTATATGTAGTGTTTATTAATTTGTTTTACATACATCTGAAAAACAAATATCTTATTTCTGTTTGTATTATTCCATAAATATGTATACCCCGTCGTTTCAATTAATTTTCCAATTTTCCATGCGGCCAAATCAATTAAAAACCACACACACAATTTCAAAGGCGGCCTGTTCTCCAATTCCGAATCTTGTATGACCCAGACATACACATGAATGTGAAGTTTGGCCTTTGTTCCGACCGCTTCCTACACGGCGAACGCAAAAAACAATGAGTACCAGGAAACAAACAGAGCATTTTATGTGCTCCAAGAAGAAGAAAAAAACTTAAGCTCATCACAAAGGAGACCAACAGAAACAGCCTCATTCATAAACATTCAGTGTCTGAGATGTTCCTATAGGATCGTGTTCAGCAGGCCTCTCTCTCTCGCTCTCACTCTCATGTATGTGTTGTATTAATTGTGAGTCCTAATCTAGAAGAGTGGAGAGTCCCTGGAGCTAGCGGCGCTATTATTCGCGCAAGCATCGCGCACCGCACCGCTCTCGCTTACTAATTTTGTGCGACGTCGCAGCGCTCAGTCGGGGGAACGCACCGCCGAACGCCGCGTCTGAGTCAGTCAGACAGCTCCAGACGAAGTCCCTTTAGTGCCACGCTGTCAGTCACTTTATATGTTGTGAAATAGAGAGAATGAAAAGAGAAAGGGAGAGAACGAGCGAGAGAGAGAATGTAGAAACAGAACAAGTCCTTTTATCCTGCTCGGCGGGACCTGTCAGTGCCACCTTCTCTCTGGTATCCCAGCAGTCCCAACACAGCAGCTATCAGAGGGAACCTGACATCCACACACCACGTTTTCCAGGGGGGAAGGAAATCATGAGAGCGGCCCCACACGAGCGAGCAGCTAGTACACACTCGCCTCAGATCAAGCAACAGTCTCTGCTAAGAGAAGAAAAGGGAGACAGAGATCTGGATGTTTTAAGTGGGAATGTGGGCTGACAGGCTTTTGCGGCGTGTGACATGTGATAGAAAGTAGGTTTGCGTTTCTCTCTGTTCATTTTGGAGTTTGGACGGAGATAAGAGAGCGAGAGTGTGTCGCAGCTTAAGCGCTGATAGTTCTGTCTTAACAGCTCTTTATTGTCGCAGTTGTGACTCCAGGCACCTCCGGAGTCACTTCTATTTTTCTCCACCACATTTGCAGGCCTTTTTTGTTTGTTTTAAAAAAAAAAAACACACACACAGAGGAAGGAAATGGCTCCTAATCCATATGTGACACACACAAATCCAGCATGTGTGTGCGCACATTTCATGGATTGCAGTGCAGGAAAATCATGAGCACCTGGCTGAGTGTTTTTTTTTTTTTCTTTTAAATATGATTTTGCCTGCTTCCCCACTGGTCTCTGATGATTCAACAGTTCCTGCTCTAACATCTGCTACTTACTCTTACTGGGTCTCAATTAAGACAGCCGTATTTATGAATCTGCTCTTATTTACATTTCTATTTTTCTGCATATGTGCGCGAACGGCAGCCAAAACAGCCCCTCTGCCCCACACACCACGCAGATGTTTCTTCATCGAGGCCAAGAGGTGAGCGCTCGGTTGGAGAACAGCAACGCTGAACTCGGAGAGATTTAGGAGCGCAAGATTTGCAGCTTCACTGTCACACAGATGAGAGCTCCCAGTCTCAGGTGATTGTGATTTATGGGAGTTTGATTGAGGGATTGGCCAAAGCCATTTCCCTTGTTAAAAGAGAGGTGGTTGGTGTTGGAAAAGCCCACTGTTGGATGCATAAGAATGCGTGAGGCAAGAGTTTCTTTAATTAAGAACAGCCTTTTTAAGTGGTTGTGTTTGCTTTCAAGTCAAGGTGATTTTAATTAAAACATCATGGTTTTCTAATCTGGCAATCATAATATTCTTCAAATAGCAAGATATTTGTTTTCCAGACATACACTATATGTTCCTAAAGTATGCAATGGTTCAAACAAACCATCCATCCATGCACAACATATAAAACTCTAGGGTTCTTTAAATAAACGTTTTAATATGCTGATTAGACAATCAAAGAACATTTATTATTATCATTATTGATTTCGTAAAGTTGTGATGCATATTTTTATGTCAACTTTGATACAATCAAAGATCTATAAAACGCCAAATGTTTTTATTTATTCATTTATTTATTTATTTATTCATTCATCTTCTTTTCGGCTTAGTCCCTTTATTAATCTGGCGTCGCCACAGCAGAATGAACCGCCAACTTATCCAGCATATGTTTTACACAGCAGATGCCCTTCCAGCAGCAATCCCATCACTGGGAAACACCTATACACTCTTGCATTCACACCCATACACTACGGACAATTTAGCCTACCCAATTCACCTATGTTTTTGTACTTGTGGGGAAAACCGGAGCACCAGGAAACCTATGCCAACACAGGGAGAACATGGAAACTCCACACAGAAATGCCAACTGGCCAGCCGAGGCTCGAACCAGCTACCTTCTTGCCGTAAGGTGATTGTGCTACCTACTGCGCCACCATGCTGCCCTTATTTATTTATTTATTTATTTTTAAACTAGAAATTATTTTCAATATTATTAATGTTTCTACTGTTACTTTTGATCATTTTGAAATGTATTAAAATGGTAACACTTTAGTTTAAGTGCCAATTCTCATTAACTAGTGGCTTATTGTTAAATTATTAGCTGTTTATTAGTACTTACTTGTTTATATTAATAGTTATGCCTATATATCATTAGTACTTATACTTTATGTGGCACCGTTGTCCTGCGAGACACAACATTTCGTTCCTTTGTGTGTCCACACATGTAGTGGAATGACAATAAAACTCCACTTGACTTGAATTACAAAGTAGATGTTGCAAGGTCTTATCTGACATCCCTTATTCATCCTAACCTGATAACTAAACACTAAATAATCCTTAACTCTAAGCCTAAATACTACCTTAACTATTAATAATCAGCAAATTAGGAGTTTACTGAGGCAAAAGTGATAGTTAATGGTTTATTAATAGCAAGAATTGTTCATGAATTATTTAATACCCTTTAATTATATAATTAATTTATTAATTAATAATTAATTAATTTAAAAGTACATTAAAATGTAATACATTATAATAAGAATTATTAATTAACTAAATAAAAAATCTCTCTCTTTCTCTCTCTCTCTCAATGTGTGTGTGTGTGTGTGTGTGTGTGTGTGTGTGTGTGTGTGTGTGTGTAGAACATTTAATTTCTAAATCCTATTTTAACAAGCATCTGGTCATCCCTAAGCTTGTAGATGTTGGAACATGGATGCAGAAATGTACTCCAATTCAGACTCAGTAAAGTCAGGTGCAGTTGCTTGTAGTGGCTTTTCCAATTCATCTCCAAGGTGTTCATTGGGATTCAGGCTTTATTTAAGCGAATAAAGATCTTTCACACCAGACTCTTCCCAAAAGGGAGTGTGTTTGTCAGAGGAGATTGCGCGGCTGTATCCTGGATTTTATGCACCTGCTAGTAATGAGTGTAGCTGAAACAGCCAAACACAGCAATTTGAAGGGGGGGTGTCCGCATATTTTTGGGCCATGACAAGAGTATTGCATGAAATATAACGATTTGTATGGTCATTCACATCTACACATATGTAGCATTACGACCGTGCAGACAGACTAAATGTAAACCACTGTAAGATTAACTAACCGAACATCATTGCGTTCACGTTCCAAGCACCTGCTAATTCTTAAGGCACAGGTTTTACTTCTTTTTTCCTGTTCCACTCAGTCTTGCACACAGCTGTGTTTGCACTTCTTTCAAACTATTCTCGACCACAGATGAGTGTGGATGGAGGAGTTTGACACACGTGGACTCATTCTATCATTCTGGACTTTTCACATTGTTGTACACTGTTGTAGACAAAGAAAAGGCACATGCAGATGGTGTGCATTTATGTGCTCTCCTGATGATACATCTTAACCCTGTTTTCAGAAACATTTTTCACTTCGTATTAATTAGTTAGATTTTCTAAAACTGAACATATATTAACAAAATATACACAGTTCAGGGCTTGACAATAAGGCAACCCAGGCTTCTTACCGATACATACCCCTATATACTTTTTTAAACATCATGAAATGTGTCCCAGGAGGCACTGTGTAGACTTTTTCTGATCTCAAATTTCTTTCGCGGGTGTCATTCATGCCTGTTGTTCTTGTATAAATCCACCAGAGGCCGCTGTCGACTGACTGACTGACTGACTGACCGACCGCCTCACCCATCCCTTCCCTTAACCCAACTGTTTTCAAAAGAAATCAAAAAAAGAAAAACCCTTGCGGCTGCCTGATTTATTTTTTTACCACATTTTCAGATCTTCAGATCATTCTCACCCTTTTATTTACTTGTTTATTTTATTTTTTTGCCTTTTGTTTTTGTTTTATTGCTTATTAAACCATTCTTCGCTGTACTTGAATCCCGTCATCATGGTCAACTCCTCCCTGCCTTTCAAATCGGCTAACATACGCGGCGAGCTACTGGGCAAACTGATAACAGCAGCAAAGCCATCCACATGGAGGTAGTGCGAAAAGAAACAGAAGCCAGCAGTGGCATCATACCACCCCGTAGCATTTGATTTATAGACAAAATGCAGCAATACATACCTCTGACTACATAATTCGCGCTCTCCATAAATGTATATGGGTGTACATTTTCACAATGAGCCTGTGTTGCAATAAGGACAGCCCAGGGCCAGCATGTGAAACACTTGTTTAACTAAGGATTGTTTAACTGAGGATGCTTTCACACCTAGACTTTTGTTTCGGAACCTGGCTCGTTTGCCTAGTTAGCACGATTCGTTTGGCATATGTGAATCTAGCAATCGCACTCAAATCCACGGCAAAACAATTGGTCCGAGATCGCCTGAGGTAGTCTCGGCTCGATTGAAATGAACACTGGAGTGGATCGATTGTAGTGAGAAAGCAATACAATCCAACGAACTAACGAACCAGGCTATATCAGAGTGTATTATGGTTTTACAAAAGCCAAATATATGGCTATATGAAGAGAGAATGATGAGTAGAGTGGAAAGTCATTCCTACCGGTAAATGTGTTTCACGTCAAAAACGAAAGTAAAAGCATAAGTAAATATTAACGAGAGCTGTTTATCTGTTAGCAAAATTGACTACAGTCTTGGTTTATCGGTTATCTCTCTCTTTAATGTAAAGCCTATAATTCATAATTCATAATATGAATTTTTACGACAAACAAACACATTTTAATATATTCATAACCGCGTTTATGTTTTACTGTCATGCTTTTAAAAAAAACACACAAAAAATGCTTAATTTCGCGATCTATAATCCCTAATAATAACTCCCGTACAGCAGTCCCACAACCATCTGACACTTGATGATACTCGAATACCCTGTCAGTAATGTCTAGTGACTGGGAATGAGCTTTTTACAGTGTCTGCTATACTGTTAATGTTGTTTTTGTGTGTTTACATAGATAAACATGGCCACTGTGTAAATGCACAGTATAGTTACGATCTTATTGCAACATTAGATCATTATGATAACATAATGTATGCCTTCAGTGATTTCCTGAAGATAAATACCAAAAAATAAGACAACTGAAATAACTACAGCAGTCGCGATCGTCTGATCTCATATGAAGCAAGAAATCGCGATGACATATGATGACATGTGCAGGTGCTGTAGTGCTGTCCCAATTCTTAGGGGTAAAAAGGTAGGGGTACAAAAATAGAATTGGGATTGGGCCTTAGATTTGGAGAAATTGTCTGTGGGTGTCATCATTCAAAATGAAAGCCCAGCTTTTCGCTTATAATGTCTTATTGCTCGTCATTGTAAATTAAAATAAGGACACATGACAGCTGAGTGGGACTCTGGCCAATGTGAGGAGAGTCTACTGGCACGTGACTTGTTTTAGCTATTTTTTTTGTCCATTTAGAAACTTTTTGTGTGAAACTGTGTGAAAGCGTTCCACACCAAGAACAAAAAGCAACATTGTAACCCTTTTAATCCCTGTTTTGGAACAAAACAATCAATCTACAGATGTGAAAGCACCCTAAGCTAAACGCAAAATGATTAGCCCTCCTGTGAAACATTTATTTATCTTAATTTTCACAGTATTTTATATAATATTTTTGTAATATTTTTGAAAATGAAAATAATTCTAGAGAATTGGCCGGAATTAAAAATAAGGGCATTATTAGCCCACATTAAGATCTAACTTGCCTAGTTAACCTAATACATAGTTAAACCTTTACATTGCACATTAAGATGAATAATAGCATTTTGCTAAATAACCCCACAAATGTTATATACTGTCATCATGGGAACAAATCTGTTATTTTTTATGTTGTTTTTAGTTATTAAACTATAGTTAAAAAAATTCTCTACATTATACAGCACTTTGAAAAAATAAAATAACTAAAAAATCTCAGGAAGGCTGTTCATTTTGTAAATAGCTAGAATTTTTAAGTGAGCCACATTTCAGGGGTTAAGGACAGTGCCCAGAATATATTTTGGACTGTAGAGCAATCATGGACTCTAAACTGTGCTTTGGTAGTACTCACAAGACTGCGTGCTTGAATAAAGAGCCAGATTGATGTTAAACAAACATATACACACCTCACAAAGCGGAAGAGTGAAAAGCGTCAGTGTGTTGGTTTCAACAGACCACTCATGTCTTTAATAAACAGTAATGTGTTTCCCTCACACACAAGTGCCAACCTAATGATGCCATTAGAAGCAACAAACACAAGTGACATCAGAATGACATAAAAACCCTGCTATCGCTCCATCTAATAGTCGCATAATCATGGGAATCCAGTGCGAAAATCCACCTGAGATCATTAAACACAGAATATGAGGATATTGAGATCCAGGTTATGTGCGCACCAGAAACTGAGCCTTTGTTTACCTTTTATTTATTTACTAGCACAAGTAAAGCGCTGTTGAATATGAAATGTCAAACTATTTACGTGCAGTGTAAGCACTTAAGGCAAGGCTTTTTAGTTTTTGACACAACCTGTAAACAACAAAAGATCTAACGTTCTCTGTAAAGACCAAACATGAGTTGGCAGATATGAAAGCGTTTATCCATGGAAACAAGAATATGCCTATTTACAGACAATAGCGAGAAGGGGGAAAAAAAGCAGTACTTCAGCTTCTCGAAAACCACTTCACACTCTTAAAGACCTCTTCTGTTTGGATATGGCAATTTTATCAATTACGAATGCTTTTTACTCTATTTCAACCTAAATAGCCGCTTCCATGGCTAGTCAAGGAACAGTAAGTCTCTCAAATGTGTTATTAATAATTCATCCGAGAATGCTGTTTATGAAGTTCGGGAGGCAGGTCTAATAAGCATGGACAGCATCTAATACGCCGTGTGCTGGACAAAGCGCTTTTGAGAATCATTACTTTGTGCGCTTGTCTAATTGAGACTTCATAAATTACCCAGTAGGCCTGGACTCACTGCAGATTGCTCCTTTAACGGAAAGACACACGGCACGTTTTCCTCAGAGCCACATCATATAAAGCAGCAGTAATGGCAAATGTGTAAATAACAATAACAGCAAAAGCACATTGAGTAAAATATGGCAGCCTACAGGCCCTTTCTGTTTCAGATTTCAGCACAATCGCAACAATTATCCGCTTTTCCTCTCTTTTCTCCGCTCTCATTGTTTTTGGCAGGCAGATCCATAACATTCTTTTTGTTTCACTTCGGTCTCCTCCTTTTTCCCAAGCCTGAGAAACTTCAGACATGAGAACCCTTAGCCGCCTCTAATATAAAACCAGCGAAATTTACCTAGGATTATAAGTCATTGACAAATAACCTTGCTGATAGATGCGAACTAGATTTTGTTCAAAGCACTCTGACAGCCTCAAAAGAGATTAGTGGAGTTCTTATCAGGTCAGGGGTGTCACGGGGGAAATGTGTTTAAAGTCACATTGATTTATTGAAAGATTTTCCAATAAGAAGACTTCTCTCGACTCTCAGACATGTGTGTGTGTGAGAGAGAGAGAGAGACTCAGTCATTGTGAACTACAAAGGAGAAAAAAAAAGTTAAAAACAATTGCAAGACCAACATACAGACCCCAAATAAACACAAGAGATCTTTGATGGCGGAGTAAAACTACACTGCGTTTCCTTTCCCGTTCCCATCATCTACCGCGTGCTATTCTTCCAGACGAAATAGCAATAGATGACCGATATACACGTTCACACGCACCCACAAACACACACACACATACACACTGACAAGCAAGAATAATAAGATCCTTTGTTCCTGCAGGCATTCATTTGACACTATTACCTTCTTAAGAGTAATTATGAATCTTTTTTTCAGAAAGCTGGATTGTGGGAACCGTGGGGTTTGGCCCGGATCCTCCCACCAGCAGCGAACGGATGAGAGAGAAAACTCAGAGTATCACTCCGCACCCCTGTCAGAGAAATGTCATTAGCCCTGTATCTCTCTTCAGTCTCCAGTCTTTCACCATCTCATCCTCTTCCCCCTCCCAAACTCTCTCTCCCTCTCTCTCTCTCTCTCTCGTTCTCTCACACTCCCGCTGCTTCGTTTGATCTCTGAGGTCCACTGGAACCCTGGAAAGCTATTCCAGCATTTGCGGTCCGTCAGAGTCCTGTGGAGAACCTTCTGGATGTGTTGGTGTGTCCAGGCTGTAACCCTTCCTGCTGACATGGCTCTCCACCACACAATCTGTCAGAGACTTCACCTTAACAGCACACCACAAGCGCAGATAATGGATGACGCCTTTCCAAATGCACCAGATCGACAGACTTCAACTCTGTGCACTTTTTTCTCACAATATGTTATTATTATTATTATTATTAATATCTACTTTATTGAATTTACATAAACACTATATATTGTTTAATAATATTATTAATAAAAAGCTGTTGTAGTTAAATAAGATTAACAATGACTGAGAATAATCTTGAACAATGTTGATGCATTGCTTTTTAGCTTGTCAATTATAATATAATATAGTATAATACAACATATTATAATACAATATAATAAAATAAAATAAAATATAATATAATATAATATAATATAATATAATATAATATAATATAATATAATATAATATAATATAATATAATACAATACAATATAATATAATATAATATAATATAATATAATATAATACAATACAATACAATACAATACAATACAATACAATACAATAAAATATAATATAATATAATATAATATAATATAATATAATAAAATATAATATAATATAATATAGTATAATACATTAAATATAATATAAATGATAAAATAAAATACATTAAAGTATAATATAAATAATAAAATAAAATAAAATAAAATAAAATATAATGTAATATAATATAATATAATAAAATATAAAATATAATGTAATGTAATGTAAAATAATATAATATAATATAATATAATATAATATAATATAATATAATATAATATAATATAATATAATATAATATAATATAATACATTAAAATATAATATAAATGATAAAATAAAATACAGTAAAGTATAATATAAATAATATAATAAAATATAATATAATATAAAATATAAAATAATGTAATATAATATAATATAATATAATATAATATAAAATAATATAATATAATATAATATAATAAATAATAATAAAATATAATAATAATAATAATAATAATAATAATAATAATAATAATCAAATTTCTTTGTTAATGCTGCATCATATTACTATGAATATATGAAACATCACAGGACGCTGTGATGCTCCACAAGATCTACTTGTTGTTGACACTCTATCATAAAATATATAAATGTAACATTATAAACAGGTCACTCTCAGCTTATGACACTTAACACTCCCGGGCTCCAGATCACACACTGATAAACCGAGTAAGGAATCCGAGAAGTCTTGAGAACTTTGAGACAAGTGTTTGTTTGTGTCTTTATCAAGTCCGAAATCAAAGCCTTGCCCCAGTTATGTGTCGACCCACAGTATAAACTCACTCTTTACTGTACATCATCACCTGATCTATACAGTCTCATTGAAGACCCACTGTCTCTGCTCTAATAGCTATTCCCAAAGGTACTATAGCGGTCGACAACAGGAGCCGGATAATATTTTTTATGTTATCAGTAACACTCCCACGTTTGTTTTCAATGGCCGGAGCTCGGGATGACAGGAAATGGCAGCGTTTGTTCTGATTTCGACCAAAGAACGTGGGAGGAGGATCCACAATGCACAATGATCTCTTGTTCAGATTGAAATGCTTTGTGCATTCATCTATAACTGCCCAACATGCAAAGATAACCAGCCAGTCTCATGATCAATAAATAAATAGCAGACAGCATAAAAAAAAGAGAAAGATAGATAGAAAGGGGGTGCGGGGAATAATGACACAAAGGCTGACAGAGAGATGGAGGGTTCTTTGACATCTATTTGTCTTGTTTTAATAGAGGAAAATCGAAAGGAACGAGCGGAAAATGATAAAGGCGCTTTCCATGATCATGGTGTACTTTAGTTTTTAAGTACAGATTATTTTTTTCTCCCTTAGAAATGCTTTGTCTTAGATGAATTATTTTCTAACGTAAAATCAGCATGAAACATAGCTCGTTTTAAATACATTAAATCTCTGTATTCTCATTTAAAATGGTTTTGGTCTGTCCAATCCATCTTGATCTTTCAAACTATTTTCTTTTTAGAGTTAAGGCACTTAATAATTCTCACATTATAATAATTGTGATATTATGAAATTATTATTCAAGGTAATTTATTAAAAAACAAATGTATTTAGAAACTTATTTTAATTAACACCAACATAACTTGCTACAAAAACAAAGTATAATCATATTTATTTATTTATTTATTATTTATTTATCTATTTATTTATTTATTTATTTAATGTCAACTTAGTTTAAATAAATAAATAAATAAATAAATATATTTTTTACATTTTATAATGAATTTACTATAGTAAAAACAAAACGTTCTAATTTCTAACAGAATTACACTAGCTTTTGTCTTGACTTTTGTCCTCTGTCTGTCGAATGACAGTATTTATATTTAAAAAAATCGGATTCATTTACAAGATTTAATTATTAAATTTCAGTTTGCTTTTATGTAGCTCAGCAATAAAACAAATTAAAGCTGCAAGCAGCGATGAAAGGGACCTCATACTAACAAAAAAATGTTACATCAAATCAGAAATGACGATCTCTGTGTTAAAGCCATTCGGCCCAACCCTCTCCATCATTCTCATTATGCTTTAAGTTGGTATGGTGGAACAAATCAAAGGTTACCATGACCCAACTTTCGTCCGCGGGCCCTACTTTGGGCATCTCTGGCCTAAACAATACTATTATGTTATGTATTATATATATTATGATGATTTGAAAAGTCAAATAAAATTTTCTTTATTATATTTTTACAGGTGTTTCATTGCATTTTGAATCCGCCTGTTAAGTGTGATGTCAAGAAAAGCAGCTTCCGGGTCCACATGCTAAATTAAACTGTATGGAGAAACTCAATAAATGGTAAAAATTTGGAAAGGAAAATGCCTGTAAAATAATAAGAAAGCCTAAACAACCAAAATAAATAAATAAATTAACAACAACACAAAAAAATGAATTAACAATATCCATCATAAATGTCACAGCGCATATTAACCAAATGTACCCTTTGCGTAACTGTGATACAGAAAGAACAACAATAAGTGCGCATAATATTTCATAAGCGCTCACACCAGAGCTGCCTGTATGCTCCGCTGCTCCTTTATTTCCATCAATAAATGCAGTAGTAGCTGACATTGGGTCTCTGATCAGCTGCTGGACATCATCCTCTCATGTTAGCTTTGTAGCAGAGATCTTAAGAGCAAACGCGCGTGTGTGAGGAGTGGATGTTAGAGCTTATAAAGTGAAGTGATGGAAAGAAAGGTTGACGGCGGGGTTATCGCAGTCAGGCAGCACTGGGAGCTACAGTAAGTGGCTGTTTGTGTGTCTTCGCACACACACACACACACACACACACAGACACACACACACACACACATAAACATGGCAGAAATGACACTTGCGTATAGCTGTGTATCACAGAGCAAACAGCAGCTCTTTGCCTCAAAGTCTGCCAGCCTAGAGAACGGATCAAACGCGGCGTTTGGGTGAAACCGTATCGACTGAGTGTTAAACACAACAGGGGCTGCAAGGAGGGGCATTTTTCTCTCATTCCCAACCTCCATTTTTTTCCTTTCACAAAGAGCCATTGCTCCAGTATGTGTGTCAATCACACTGCGTTATGTGTGTCGATATCTAATTGCGCTGATAGCCAAAGATGGACGGATGAAAAAGCAAAGAGAGAGAGATGGCAATCAAGTAAGTCGGAGAGAAAAAGAATACAAAAAAAATAAAGAGCCGTTTTATTACAATTCCATTACAGCTCTTTGCGACACGGATGAAGGAAAACTATTACTCAACCTGCACATGCTATGAAAAATGAAACTAGTTCTGATATACAAAACGGCTTTGTTCTTGATGAAGATAAACAGTTTGGCTATGTTTGTGAAGTCCATAGCAAAACCGTACCAAAATAACACGTCAAAAATAATCAAAAGAAGGGGGAAAAAGTCTCGAAAAAGCCATTTTAAACAGTGTGTCAGTGCTGGACAAATGACTCTGTGGTAACACCCACCACCCTGCCTCCATACACAGGAAGACAAATATTGAACAGGACTCCACACGCATCAAACAACAGTGTGGGGAAGGGCCGAGTAGGCCTGGGTCTCGTCTGTAATCACAAATGTCCAAATCTTCTAACAAGGTCCAGAGCTCTGTCCCCCACATCAAACCGGGTGTTTCCATTACGTTACTCTCTGTGGTGATCAATTAATGGTGTGCTCAAAAAATATATATATATTATTAAAAAACTGCTTGTTCAAATTGTTTAAATTAGCTAAACCAACAACATTCTAGAAGATTTCTGACATTTTATTTGTATCATGTTCTATAAACCTAAATGTATACAATAATACTAACAATAACAATAATAGGCAGTTCATTCCACTGTGACGACCCCTGATTAATAAAGTTACTAAGCCGAAAAGAAAATGAATGAATAAATAATGATAGTAACAATAATAATAATATAAATAATAATAATAGTAATAATAATAATAATAATAATAACAACAATAATAGGCAGTTCATTCCGCTGTGGCGAACCCTGATTAATAAAGGGACTAAGCCGAAAAGAAAATGAATGAATGATTAAATGAATGAATGAATGAATGAATGAATGAATGAATGAATGAATAATAATAATAATAATAATAATAATAATAATAATAATAATAAATTGTGGTGGAACTTGACTGACAGTTTAAATTTTAATTTACTAGAACTTCTATGTTAAGCTACTTCAACAAAATCTACATTGTAAAAGCGCTATAGAAACAAATATTAATTAATTCATATATTTATATACATATATGTTTTTTATTTATTTATTTATTTATTTATTTATTTATTTATTTATTTATTTATTCATTCAGTTATGTTTTACTATAATTACTGTAACTGGATGTGTAGTTCCAGCATGCTTTGCTTAGTATTACAATAAGAGGGCAAATGTTGATAATATGTGTAATCTCAGGTGTTGCTTACTTTTAGTAGCAGTACTTTTGAGTAAGTGTTACTTACTTTGAAGATTTAGAAGAGGTTTAATGAAGGTTTTGTGTTTTGAGTATAGCACTCACGGTATGGATGCTATCAACTTTATGAACAACATTAGTGTTTGTTGCTACACTTAATGAATGCCAGTTCTGAGATCAATCTCTTTTTACTTGTCCAGTCCATATGTCACATATAAAAACAGTACATGTTATTAAAGTAGTTGTTTAATTCAAATTTAATTAAGTCTAATTAAGTGATTAACACTAATAGATAGATAGATAGATAGATAGATAGATAGATAGATAGATAGATAGATAGATGGATAGATAGATAGATAGATAGATAGATAGATAGATAGATAGATAGATAGATAGATAGATAGATAGATAGATAGATAGATAGATAGATAGATAGATAGATAGATAGATAGATAGATAGATAGATAGATAGATACAGTAGATGGATAGATACAGTAGATAGATAGCATCCTTACCATGAGCACTAAAACTCTTCTAAATATTCATAGAATTTGAAGATTAAACACTTACTGATTACACGTATTATCAATATATGACAAGATAATTATACTGAAAGTGAGTTGATCTCTCAAGCTATTGAACCTCTCTTTCTCTGTGAGTGTATATGTTAAAATGCACAAATGTTGAAATGTACATCACTGTGATATATTACAGTAGAATAAACGGCAGTTGTCCACACTGTCCTTAGCACATCCTCCCTTTGCTTTCAGTCAGAATTATATCGAGTGACCTGTAGGGGGAGCTGCTCTTTTATGACTTGGGGGGCGTATTTGTGTAAGACAATAAAAACATTAATTTGCCCTGAAATCATTCCTGACGTAAATGTAAAATGGTGCCCATTGGAACCCAGTAATGAAGCATGCGGCATCTCTGCAGCTTCTAATTTGACTAGTTAAATGACTCCATTACGTGTTTAACAGACAGAGGCAAATCATTTCTGGTCAGTTGAGGCTCACTTAGCCGCGTCACAGGGCTTGGGGAAAAATCGGAAGATAACTGGTCCCCGCTTCTTTCCCTTTTTTTTGCACTCCATCCTATTTCAGCCCAAAAGTAAGTGGCTGAAAGAAAAGCTCACAATATGACCTGCACAAGGTTCTTCTCTTCTGTGTGTCCATCTCTCTCTCTCTCCTTCTGTGATGTGTCTCAATCCCTCTGTTAATTAGGAGTCTACTGTGCATGATCAAAGTCTATATAGTGAAATACATAACTAGATGCACATCGGGGAGCATTTTCAGCACAGGTTGGACATATGATAGGAATCGGACTACATTATATTAGTAGTGCTGTTTACTAATTGGATAATTTTATATTCCGTTTTATATTTCCGTTCAAAATTACAATATTTTAATAGTGCTGTACACTAATTAGATGGGGTTGGGAAGTTACTTGTTAGGGTAGATTTAAGAAGCAATAATTTCTATAAAAATATATATAATCTAGATAGATAGATAGATAGATAGATAGATAGATAGATAGATAGATAGATAGATAGATAGATAAGATAGATAGACAGACAGACAGACAGACAGACAGACAGACAGACAGACAGACAGACAGACAGACAGACAGACAGACAGACAGACAGACAGACAGACAGACAGACAGACAGACAGACAGATAGATAGATAGATAGATAGATAGATAGATAGATAGATAGATAGATAGATAGATAGATAGATAGATAGATAGATAGAATTTTAAACAGAAACAGTGGGAACTTTGATCATTTCTGTTCAAAAATACAATATTTTATATTCAACAAAGGTGAAAATATAGGTAAAATATTATATTTTAATTATTTTCATTGCATTTAGTTTGAATAAATTAAAAACTCTTCTTTTTTTGCAAAATTTTTGGCTAACATTAAAAAAAGATGCAAATCACAGAAACAGTTTCTTTCCTCAGGCAATCCATCTCAATGAACACTTGATGATAATAATTGTGGAACCAACATCACTACTTGCTATACACTTTTATACACGTATACACTTATTTAACAACATACTTTACAATTTGCACATAACAGCAGCACATATACCGTGGTATATAGTAATATACCTGTACATACACTTGTTAACTTGTATATTTGCATTCAATACTTACTTCTATTTTTAAAATATATTTATTATCTGTTTTGTTGTCCTGTCTCTGTCATTCTGTTGCACTGTAGAAGCTCTGTCACAGTTTTGGAAACTTAAAACAGCTCATAAACACTAACAAAATGTAAAATAAAAATAATAAATACATAAAAAAATATTTGATGCTTTTTTTTTGTTATAGGGCAACAAAAAGGATTGGCACATGTGTTCACATGTCACTCAACTGTAGAATGTGAAGCTGGTATTGAGACAGAGGGTGTGAGAATGATCAAACCCACAGGGAACAACACCAATTACTGATACCAAGTGGCCATTCCACACATGGACTAATACAGGATTGTCAATCTAAAAACACATGGCACATACACACACACACGCACACCAACACAAACACAGGTGGGTAAAGACAGGCACTCTTAAGGGATACAGGGCTGATTAGAGCAGGTGCGTATGTGTGAGTCAGACAGTCCTCTCACCTCTGCTTTAAATGGGCTGATTAGGAATGGAAAAAGAGTTAGTGTGGATGGGCTGGTTCTCAGAACACTTACTCTGTGCCCTCTGAATGGAAGGACAGGAACTGAACCCTGCCACACGTGCAGGAAGAAGAACATCTCTGCTGATGGACAGACAGCCAATCATAAGCTGGCATCACTTGGAAGGATCACAGCGCATAGCGAAGGATTTCATCATTTATTCTGAGAGCTGTCGAGTTTCTGTTTCTAAATGAGTTATGTTTTAAATGGATTCACTTCAAACACAAATATCAAATATATTTTTATATTATACCTTATTCGAAGGTCTCAGCAACACTCAATACAATTATGCTTGCTGTTTGTTCAAACAACTTATTTAAAATGAGCTGGAACAACACAATTTTTTAGTTTTTTTTTGTAAAACTTAACTTATCTGTAAAACTTAATATGTTATCTTAATTAATTTATGTTTTCCCAGCACAGATCAATTGTGTGGAACCACAGTTTTTTATTGCATTTTTTTACAGTGAAGACAGGTCAGCCAAAAATGAAAATTGGGTCATTATTTACTTCTGTGTGATATTTTTTCCCCTTTAAAAACATAGAACACTTTAAAACATGCTGGGTTCCACACATTTTCTTTATTTTATTACAACACTTTTTTTACTAATTTAAGTGGATTAAACATAAAATAATTAAGTTGTCCAATAAAAACTTAAGAATTGAGTTGTTTCAACTCATTTTAAATAAGTAGTTTGAACAAGCAGCCAAAGTCATTTTTGAGTGAAGTCAGGATCAGAAATTATGCAGCAAATACAAAAAAAGGGGCAAGAAATGTCCTATCAAGTACATTTTGAAATCTGAATATAACAAACAAATGAGAGTCAATTAACTACATTAAATTTGTATCTGCACGTTAGAGTACATTGGAATTTTTAAATGTATTAATATTATCATAATCAAACGCACACAATAGCCCTGATCTAATGAACTGAGTATCCAATCAGAGGCATTTAGATTACAGCCATCATGAGAAGTTTTGCATTCTGTAACATCCACTAAACTAACATACCAACACACTTGTCTGTGTATCTAGGTTAAGATGTCTTAAAATGAATAAATTAAATATCTGTTCGTTAAATCAATATTAATAATAATTATTTCCATATAAAGAGCAATATAAGACATTAATGGAAGTTGTAATATTTCAGACCTAATGTACAGAGTTAATTTTTGCATACACTCTTAGGCAACTAATTGTTATTGATAACTTTGTATAATATTCTGATTGATTGAAGTAATTGATTACATTAAAGTAGGCCTCAATAACACAATTTTGCATATTTCTGGTGTAATTTTTTCAGTCGATACAGTGAAAGTCTCTGTGTAATACACATACGTAATGTATATAGATAGATAGTGTTTATATGTATATAGATAGTGTTTATATGTATATAGATATAGTATATATATATATATATATATATATATATATATATATGTATATATATAAAGTCAGAATAATTAGCCCTCCTGAATTATTAAATCCCCTCTATATTTCTTACCCTAATTTTTGTTTAATGGAAATACGTTTCTTTCCAACACATTTCTAAGCATAATAACTTGTTTATAATAACCAGCTTCTTTTATCTTTACCGTGATAACAGGACATAATATTTGATTGGATATTTTTTCAAGACACTTCTATTCAGCTTTAAGTGACATTTAAAGACTTAACTAGGTTAATTAGGTTAACTAAGCAGGTTAGGGTAATTAGGCAAGTCATTGTACAACGATGGTTTGTTCTGTAGACAATTCAAAACAAAAATTGCTTAAGAGGGCTAAAATATTGACTTAAAATGGTTAAAAAAAACTGCTTTTATTCTAGCCAAAATATGACAAATAAAACTTTACTCTAAATAAGTAAATATATTATTAGACATAATGTGAAAAATTAACAAAAATGAAACATAATTTGGTAAATACTTTGAAAAAAGAAAAATCACAGGAGGGTTAATAATTTTGACTTCAACTGTATATGGAGAGACCTTTTAAGCTGTACCGTATATACTGTACATATATGTGTGTATTTGCATATCTATGTGTATATTTGTGCATGAGTGTGTGTTCAATATCGTAACGAAACTCACACAGGTTGTACCCGACAAAACTGATAACACAAATGTGATGTCTGAGTGAACTATATCTTTTAAAACAGCTGTTCCCACCCGGGGTCAGTGTGAGTATGCAGGGGCCAGAGTCTCTCCTACTCTAATGGGATAGGTAATTATACAGTCTGATCTCACAGACGAGGGATTTAAGAACTAAGTATACTATGTGACACATGTCTGAGGATATTAATAGTCATAACAGAATGGACAGATGGACAGGCCTGAGATAATGCTGTCAAGATGCCATAATAAGCTGCACTGTGGACGTCTTAAAGTACAAACAAACCACAAAAAAATAATGTCAGTAAATGTCTCAGTACAGGCCTACTATCTCTACGGCAGATGTCAAACGCTGGTAAAAACGCACCAGCACAAGATCCTGAAAAGCAAAGCTCTCTTTATCCCTTTAGCTTCCGTGGCTCAACTCTTTGTAGTGCGACTGAAGAGCAGTGAAGTGGGCCCCCTCCCCAAACGTCCGAGTCCTAACAGCCACCCCCTCACGTCTGATTGTTGATCCTCCTGAAGAGGACAGATCAAATATTCCACTCCAGTCTGCGAGCGGGGCAGAGATATGATTGGGGTTGACGGACGGGGCCCCCAGTTTTGAAGTCTTAACAGACAGTGCGACTTTGATATCTGTACTCGGCGCGTATCACCAAAGACACAGGGAATGAATGAGAGTGAGGGGGAACTGAGAGAGAAGCAATGAACAAAAGCATCTGTGGAGTGGTCAGGGCCAGCGGCAGCATGTGTCAGAGGCTTTTTGAAGTTTAACCCCCTTCCTCTCCTCCTCCTCCTCCTCCCTCTATTCCTCCCCCAAAAGGCCCCGCTTCTCCCCTCACACTTCCTGCTTTCTGGGAGAGCCCAGTGGCGACACATAGACACACACAGCAGCCTCATCCAGCCAATTACCAGGCCCTCCACTTTTTATACTGTATGATAGTCAGAGCTGCTTTGAATAAAGGCAGGAAACCACTGTTTATTTGCTAAAAATCTGTGTAATGTGGGAGAAAATATCGCATTGGTCACATCATCTGGATAAATGAAGCAAAAGTCCTGTTTGTACTAAGAATGAACTATCAGAATAACTGTAAGAGTGTCCACCCCAATGCACATTAATGTTCTGCCTATTAGAAGCATGCAGCAGTTAGGTCAACTGCTTTAAATGCCAGACGTTCCAGCATTTTTAAATATCTATTTTGACAATAGAAAATGACAGAATATTTAGTTGTATGGATCTATGGTCTCAAACTCGATTCCTGGAGAGCCGCAGCTCTGCACAGTTTTGCTCCAACCCAAATCAAACACAGCTGATCCAACTAATAAAGGGCTGTTTCTCAATATGCATACGTTAGCGATCTCTGTTCTCGCGGTCTCCCGAGTTCGTTCTTCCAAGGTGACCAGGAAAGACCGGTCTTCACAAGAACGCAAGTGCGTTCTCTGTGTTCTTTGAATTGAGAAAAGCCAAGGTGTTCAAGACTACTAGAGACTATTAAACAGGTGTGGGTTGGAGGTGGTTGAAGCTAAACTATGCAGAGCTGCGGAGTTTGAGACCACTGATCTATATAAAGGCTCTGTTTCAACCAATTCATTTTCTGCAGTTAACCAACCATTAATCGATCAGTCATGTTTTTGCCAATCACTTAATCTGAACTGGACTTAGAAGATTGTTAAAAAAAAAGACGGCAGGCCACAATCATGCTGGAAGGCCAGAATCACGCTGTCAGGCCACCGGGAAATGTCCCGGTGCTCCCTATAGCCAGTCTGCCCCTGAACCTGGAGATGATGTACTCTTCTATAAAGTCTGTAACAACATTGAAACCCTGGGAATACATTGTCAATAATAATAATAATAATAATAATAATAACAACAATAATATTAATAATAATAATAATAATAATAATAATAATAATAATAATAATAATAATAATAATTAGTGGAAAGGAAATAATTAATCATGATGAAATCTAAGTAGACATTCATTTTTTATATCTTATTTTACTTTAAATTTTGTGAAATTTGTTTTACAAGTTACTTTTCTATGCACATTCATTCATTCATTCATTCATTCATTCATTTACCGTCATGATCATTGTTCAAATCATTATTTTTATTACTTACTTACTCACTCCCAAAGCCATTTATATTGAAGTTGATATTCAGCTGCACCATATTGGTGTTTCGTAACATCGTTTTTTTATTAAGTCGATTGTTAGCCCAGCGCTCAACCCCCAACCTGGAGGACCAGAACATACACACGCATATACGACAGACAATTTGGCTTACCCAATTCAACTACAGTGTATGTCTTGGGACTGTGGGGGAAACCGGCACTTGGAGAAAACCCCATGCCAACACAGGGAGAACATGCAACTGCCAATGCCAACTGACCCAGCCGGTGCTTGAACCAGCGACCTTCATGCTAGGCGAAAGCACTACCCACTGTGCCCATTATTATTATTATTCTTATATATTTTTTTACTTTTTGCTCAAGCTTAACCTGCTCTTTCCTGATTTTCCTTAACAGCTCTTTCCTGATTTTGCATTTGCTAGCATGAGATAGGCACAACCTGTCATCTGCATGAGGATGCAGCAAAAGGAAATAAAAATGATCCAATGACCTTCAATACATTTTTTTTTTTCGCAATAGGGGAAAAGATACTATGAGAATGTTTTAACATGACTACAAACTACTCTGGGGTCTGAGGTGATTTTGGGGCCCCTGAGATGTTTTGACATGCCTTGACATTTGTGCTTATTTCAGTTACTTATTACATTGTACTGCCATTGTACTGTATTTTATTTGTATTTAGCACTGTGCTACAATAATATGTGACAATTATTGATATAGAGTTGATATAGATATTGATATAGAGTCAGAATTTTTAGCCCACCTTTGATTTTTCTTTTCTTTTTTAAATATTTTCCAAATAATGTTTAACAGAGCAAGGAAATTTTCACAGTATGTCTTTTTCTTCTGGAGAAAGTCTTATTTGTTTTATTTCGCCTAGAATAAAAGCAGTTTTGAATTTTTTATGAACCATTTAATTTCAAAATAAGTAGCCCTTTTAAGCAATTTTTTTTCCGACTGTCTACAGAACAAACCATTGCTACAATAACTTGCTAATTACCCTAACCTGCCTAGTTAACCTAATTAACCTAGTTAAGCCTTTAAATGTCACTTTAAGCTGTATAGAAGTGTCTTGATAAATATCTAGTCAAATATTATTTACTGTCATCATGGCAAAGATAAAATAAATCAGTTATTAGAAATGAGTAATTAAAACTATTATGTTTAGAAATGTGTTGAAAAAAACCTTCTCTCCGTTAAACAGAAATTGGGGAAAAAATAAACAGGTGGGCTAATCATTCAGGGGGGCTAATAATTCTGACTTCAACTGTACATGCTAGCAGGTTTTAGAAAAAAAATAAACATGGTTAGTAGGTTTTGGAGAAAAAAATGTAGCTGAAATAAACTGAAATAACCCAGCTAAAAAACAAACTGAATGGGCCTGAACAAGACTTTTGAGTAACCAGACTTGCAGGCTAGAATATTTACTTCAAAATTATGTACAAATTATTTTGTTTTCTCATTCAAAAAAAAAAAACATTACAAAGATTTACATTTTTCTTAGTCTGTTTTGGGGTCATCTCGGCTCTATGTGTGAGTGACAATGCTCAAAAATAATTCACACCTGGAGAGACAAAAGACACTCCCCCACTCACCCATCATGGCATTGTAATACAATGTCCAGCTGCAAAAGTTAGTCCAAACTAAATGCTTGTTGTATTACTTGCTGTATGACCTTGCAAACACTCTGGGTAAACAATATCCAGAGCTCAGCATATTTAAGTAAACCCCTCACAAATGTATCTTTAAGATTAATATTTTTAATAGGAAGCTATTGTGCTAGTTTGATTGGTTGTAAATGTTACAACCATTTGTCAGCCAGAGAGAGAGAAAAAGTGCACTTACACTGATTTACAGAATTGTTCCTTTCTGTTGTTAATGATATAGTTCTAGCGTGGATGTTCCTATTCTCACTGAATTTAAATGATTAATAAAAGCTGCTATTTATAATTATTGCCCTTGCATCGAACAAGTCCTAATTCACAATCACAGTAATGCTAGGAAGTCTTTCTGATGGCCTACTGATGGTGAAAACTGAAATCCAAAAGCAGCAAAGTTCATCTATAAAGAGGAAAGGAGATAAACGTGTGCAATCATCATTTTCTTAACTTGTGTTTCCGCAGATTCAAAGCACTGAGCTTTAGCATAAACAGCAGGCAGGAAAAGTGGGTTTCTAAAAACTCTGTCTTCCTGGGATTGAGCGTTCGGAGCAGAGGGATGAAGAAAAGACTAAACAGATGTCACAGCTTGGCGGGAACGAGGGAGTTAAATAGCTTTATTTTTTTTCTTCTTCCCTCTTTTTAAATGTCTCACGTATAAACAGATTTTGTTGCTTCTTAAAGTGGGCTCAAAATTAAAGCGTATCGTTTTACACACATATTGCATGCATATTAGTGAGCCCCAGCTGCCCGTGTCCTGTTCTTAAGAGCCATATGATTGAGTTAGGGGCCCGGGTATCAGATAAGATTTAAGCCTGCTCTCCCTGCGCGCTCCCCCTCTGCATTTTACTGCTAACTTATTAAATGGAGAGAAATGACATTATTTTTCTGAGTGTATGTGTAATTATTGTCACACACCTGTGACTCCTGCCATAGACGACAAGAGGAGGAGAGGAAGGAAGAGACGGTGGAGAGGGGAGAGATGTCGCTTGGAGCAGCGGGAGATCGTTTTTTTCTTCCTTTAAATCGTGGGTGAGAGAATAACAGCGAGCTGGTTAATCACGGAATCTCTGTCGTGTGGAGAACACGGATATTCTAACAAGCTCAACGGCAGATATCATTGTGAATTTCGCCCCGAATTAAGTGTCCTTTCATCTTATTTCCTGCAGACAATACCATTTCTACATGCAGCCCGAAGTTTATGGAAAAGTTTCTCTTTATTTGTCTGCCAAACAGCCTTTCTTTCCACATACCACCAACAAACTGTTCTGTGTTGGCAGTTCTAGATGGCGAACAAAACGTCTCATCTGAAATTGTGATGCGTGCGCCAAACACACGTTTCTTCCTTTCTTTTCTTTCTTGTTTTTGAGGGGACCACCCCGTGGAAGGCAACATGTGAAATACTGCTCTGAAGACAAAGGAAATTACCTATTAGAGAGGGAGCAGTGATCTTCTTCTGCCCCGACTCCAAAAAGTGACTCAGAATGTTGTAATTGTTTACCTTTGACACTGATCGTAATTCTTCTCCCCACCGCCGTAACAGAACGTTTCAGCATGGCTTTTCAAAAGCTTTGGGGTAGATGGGGTAACACGTTCCACAGTAACACGTTACTGTATTCTAATTACATTGAGGAACACAGTAATGTAACGAATTACAGTTTAAATTGTGTAATCTGATACAGTTACTAAAGTCAGTGTAATTGCGTTACTTACATTACAGTTATAGTTTTTGGAAGAAAAAAAATTTTAAATAATGTTTTCCGCTGCACTATCAGTTAATAAGCATGCGCTTTTAAACTGCTGGAGAACGCGAGCTGAAATAGCTGCTGTCGAGAGTGGTTGCTTCTTCAATTGGAATTACAGACATTACTTTGATTTCACTCAGCATCAAAACAAAAATATTGCTGTGAAATGCAGTCTATGTCCAGTCTCTAAAGAACTTTTGACTGCTTTTAACTCGACCAGAATAGAAAGCATTCTATAACAATACTCGTAACCAAGGAGGACACTTGCGCCCAAATTCCACTGCGGCCCAACTCAGGGTTCATACACAATTTTACAACAAAAATTCCATGACTTTTCTAGGACTTTCAAGTAAATTTTCATGACCTAATGTTTCTTGTAATGAATACATATAGGTGGTAAATCATAAGAAACGTTTACATTTATTACAGCATATCATAAAACACACAATAGTTTAATTTATTTTTATATCTATGTAAAATGGATGATGCTTACACAGCACTAATAATGTGAGAGCATGTTTTTGGCCAAGAAAAGAAAAGAATTGAAAACAACTAACCTCCATTCCAGTATACAGATATTTGTCAAACTATATTAGATAATCTTAATAGTAAACTAGTAATAGTAGGTAAAACTACTTCTATTATAAAGCCGCGATCATTCTGCACTTTTCGCTCCATTGACTTCCACTCATAGGTATGCGAACGCGGAAGACCAGAAACGCAAGCACGTGTGACAAGTTTCGCATTTCACTGCATTCGAAAGTTCAAGCTTGGTAAATTCTTACCTCCGAAATCACATCAGGTGATTGCGTGAGACCAATAGAGCATAATTTAAAATAAGAACTTATATGGAGCAATCGCTCACTTTTATTGACAGATAATTATATTGTTTAGCTCCGCCCCTTTTCACAGTGCCGTACGACAGAATTTTGCAAGCACAAGCTCTAGTGTGACCGCAGCCTAAGTCACTTTGGACAAAAATAACTGCTAAATGACTTAAATGTAAATGTAATTTCCATGACTTTTCCAAAACCTTGTGGGCTTTTCTGTTTTTCCCAAAACTTTTCCAATCCTGGAAAATGCCATGTCAAAATTCCATGACTTTTCCAGGTTTTCCATGACCGTATGAACCCTGCTAAACAGATTAAATAAAAAAAAAAATGTGCAGGATCGGGAGTGAAGGTATCTTCTGAATGTGAATAGAAGCGTAGCTGCTTATGCACTCTCAGTTGAAAACCGTGCGTCACGTGACAAGACCTGACCAATCATCTTTATACATTGGAATATATACATTTAGGTAGACTAATTATCTTAGAAAAACACAGAACACCCAAACACTGCAGTGCTTTTTCATACTATGGATGTCAGTGGTTACAGGTATTAAAAAAAAAAGACAAACGGGTTTGGAACAAGTGAATGATGAGAGTCTTTTGTCTTTTGAATATATCAAGCTGCTGTGATCAACCCATTGTAATGTTTTTAAGTGAATATTAAATTACTGAAAGAGCGGCCGTTTTTTTAAGTATTTTTATAGGTATATTTTACATATTTTAAAAGTAACTTTAAAGTAAAGTAATTAGTAATCTGATTACTTTTCACATGAAGTAATTAGTAATAGCAGTGATACATTAGTAATAGCAGTAATACAGTAGTAATTAGGAATTTGTAATCTATTACTTTTTTTAAAGTAACTTACCCGACACTGACTGTAACGCTGATGCCTCAGTTGTCATCAAATCGCTCTCTTTAACCCATTGTTCGCCATCAACTGGGCCCTTAAAATGTGACCTCCGCTCCGTCTGCGACTCGTACAAATACATCGGGTGCCACTCAAAGCCTTTTATTCTGACACTTTTGAAAGGGCTGTTGATAAAAGCGAAGCCCGTCAGGAGGTTTTTACACTGTCAGTCTCGCTTTCCTGTGCTGATCTAAAAGCATGGAAATAGCAGCATTTTTTTGGTGTAATGTTTTAATAGAAAACAGATGGCCGCAGATGTAGGGCTGCACAGAGCTGGGTGACATGTCTTTAATATTTTAGAGTGGTCTTGCTGTAAATGTAGAAGCAGCTGTTTCCTCCCCGTTGTAAATTTGGAGTTTTTAATTTGTGATTGACAGCTATTGGATTTGCTGTAAATTACAAAAATGAATATGGAAGCGATGGAACTGACGGCCAGGGAGGAGGGGGGTGTAGAGGGGGGGCATTTGACGCCGTTCACGGATGAATAGATTTATGTGCACCCAAATGCGAGGTATTTACGTTCTCTCTCTCTCTCTCTCTCTCTCTCTCTCTCTCGTCTCAGACTGATTCTGCTCAAGCATGCTGCTATATACGCTGCTGATATTTAAATGTACATGAATATTAAAATATAAGTGCGGGTGGAGAGGATGCGAGCGGGGGGAGCGGCTGGTAACAGAGTTCTATTTCCATGTGTTTGTTTAGCTGCTGTTCGTTTAGTTTTAATGTCAGCCGCGAGTACAGCTCCCTTGACGCTTATGGTAGAGGTGATTGTCATCAATTCGCATCTTGGCATTTAAACCACCTGCTTCAAATATGCGTATTTGAAATGCAAATAAACTGCATATGCCCAGACAAATTAAAAAACATGGTGAGTAAACACTTTTGAAGTCATAACTTTCTCTCTCTTTTTTTTCATCAGGGACTTGCACTGTCAAATGTTCTTTTACTTGAGAAGGCAACGGCAGACAGATAATGCCTCTCAGAGCAAACCTGCATAATGCTAACTGATTATATATTTATTTATGGTTTTGTTCACAAGGCATAGAGAGCGGTTATGTTTTTATCTCGGCCTCAGCTTGATTCTTATGCCTCTGGAGTGTTTTCGATTAACCGTTTCTGTCTCTTTTTTTTGTCCTTCTGAAAAACGAACGCATTATGTTTTCTCTCCTTATTTTCCACCTCTCTCTTCTTCATCGCCTGACACTAGCGTTATTCAAACATCAATAGCTATACGTCTTCTTTAGCACTGACTCTTACTTTCATATTGATATTTATATGTGATCATTACTTTTCTTCTCTAGGCTTTGTCTCTGTGTGTCAGCTTTAAGGTGCAATATCCAATAGTGCATTCAGAGCAAAACGCAGAGCAAATATGCAGCATCAGGCTGGATACCTTTATAATGAACCCGACTCATAATTCTTCTTATAGTGTCAATTCAAACATGATCATGTTGCATGTCTATTTTTCCCTCCTCCTCCTCCTCTTCTTTCTATCTGCTTCATCTGTTTCAGGCCGTGTGAGAGGATACTATGATAAAGATGAGTTTTTAATCAGGCAGATGGCTGACACACTAAACACTCTTCCTGTATGTGTGTAATCATTGCCATCACTCTCATTAATCATCATCATCATCATCCTGGTCATCATCATCATCGTCATCATGTTTTAGATGAAATAAAAACACATCATATTGACAATCTGTGCACTTTTTCTTTCTCTCGATAAAACGAAATGAATAAAACTTCTGCACCACTGTTTCCCAGCACCTCCCGTTTCTGATAAAAGTTGCTGAATGTTGTTTCTGAAATTAACGAGCTGCCGTTTCATTTTGTCAGATGAAGAAGTTGAAGTAAACAGGCAGGGAAGACACATGAAACAGCTTCATTAGAGTTAGGGACCTCCTTCTAAAACACATGCAAACACTGGGTTCACCTCATCGAGAATCGATTGTGCCGCCGATCGGGCACTTACAAAAACGCCTGTCATCTGCTTGATGAGCAGTTGTCAAGCAAACACAGTGGCCCATGCACCACCAACGCCGCTAACGTTCACGCACCTGTCAACTGCAGGCAGGCAGAACCCCTGATGAGGTGTTACCTAATTGTGTTTTAGAAAGCGATGACACCTCGTCTCTACCTCTTCTCTCACTCCATTATGATATGTCTCTTAATGCAATTAGGCATAATGAAAAACTAGAAATGGTGAACACTGGAGGGCTGCTGGAAGTGATGCGGGGTGGGGAGGGGGGTTGGACTTCCTGCGGAGAGCAGGCATTCAAATGAGAACATAATAGGAACATCAGAACAAGAGCAGTATTTTCTGGGAGATGACAACAACATTAAAAAATCCAGGTAATTAAAAAACATACTCTGTGTTTTGTCAAAGTGGCCGTCATCGTTGAAGTTGAAGCCTCTCTCCCCCCCCTCTCCCTAACGATTTCGGCATAAATACGAATAATGATCTCGGGAGGAAGAAAACGAAGACGACGGTCAGAGAAAAGCAGGAGAACAACAACAACAACAATGGGGGGAGAAAAAAATAATCAATCAAAGTATTAGACTGAAAGTTGTTCTGTTCTCAAGGACATGGAGTTCTCGGGCATTCTGTCGGAGCTGTCCAGTAGAAAAAATGAGACATAACTTGGATGAGACGCCAGAGAGAGGGGAGGGGGAATGGAGCGGGGGGAGAGAAAAGAGACACAGAAATAAACCCAACTCCCATCTGATGACCAGCTTGTCTATAATACTGAATCTCTGCACCGTGCCAAGATGCAGAAACAGGATAAGTCCAGATCGGAGAGATTTGAACTGGTCTCGGGCCCGTGCGAGAGCGCGGACAACTTTCAAGCAATGAACGAAATCGCTGTTTCACCTGCTTACCAGTCCTTTTGGTAAGCCGATAAGAGATTTGAGCGTAACATTGAGCGAGGGAAAGAGAGAGAGGCGGGAAAAAAACAAAAAAAAAACATGATACATGGCATTCATCTTATCGTATTCTCCCCCAAAAAAATTACAGGACAGATGATGCGGCCGCATCATGAGATCGTTTGTCAACTGTCAGCCTGGGTTGACCTTGCAAAAAAAATAAAAAATACAAACAGGAGGTGGTTGATATCATCTTTACCGAAAAAAAAGGAGAGCGAGGAGAGAAAGAACTGCTGTTTTGATAATAAAGAGACATTTTGCCTTCCATTTGCAGCGCCAGTTAAAAGCGCAACCAACAAGGAAAATCCATTACGAAACGCTACTTAAAAAAGTGTGACCAATCCTTGTGCAGTCAATTAGAGACTAGAGACAGACTATGATGTTTGTCGGTTAGGGTCTGGCGCATTCTGATCAGTGAGGATTTAACGATGCGGAGGGGAGATTTGGTTAGCTTTTTATTGTTTTATTTTTTTTCCATGGGGAAGAATACATAGATAGTGGGATGACATGGATGGGAGGGGGCAGCCAAGCCTGCTTATCTGTTTTGTTTCCCTCTCTCTCTCTCCTCATTCTCACTGTCATTCCACTTACAGAAGCATTAATGTGCACAGTTATGTGCTCATCCATTGTTCTGAGTTTTTACAGCATGAAGAATGCATTTTGTGGAGCAGAGATTGTAAAAAAAGACACAATATGTAGCCTAATCTAAAGTGTGTTAAAAAAAGAATGATTGGCCAGAATAAGTGGGGATGAGGTTTCATATTAAAAAAAGATTATCTTAAAGTATGGTGTTAATCCTCAGATTAATCCCCCCTCCTCCTTTTTTGCATGCTGGCTTTCATAAAACCTATAACCCATAAAGTTCTTACATTTTCTGGAAACAGGCACGCAAGGCCTGATTTTACAAGAATTGCTGCCCAATGAATCATGCAGAGAATTCATCCTCTAGTGGTGTGCGACTCCAGAACTGATAATTAAACAACAAAACAAGTTTTTCAAAGGAAGAGCAAAGAAACAAAGAACTTGTTACATAAATGCAGGAAATTTGGTTCACTAATCAAAAGGAAGAATAATGGCGGTTATCAGGGATAAATGCAAGAATTGTTTTCAAAACTGCTGGAGCAAAATGTTTAATAAAATGTATTAATATGAATAATTATTATCATTGTCTTTCCTCTTTGTGTTCTATATAATTTGTAAATCAGTGTTCTTTGCTTCAGTGGAAACTCATCACATTAGAACTGCCTGTAAAACTGCTGTTAGGCTGAAACATATGGGTGCATGCAGTCGTTAGCCCACTTCAAAATATTTCATTCATATTTCCTGTTTGTGTGCATGGAACTGTGTGACTGAAAGCCTATGCATGTGTGTGTGTGTCCATGACTCTCTCTCACTCTCTCTCTCCCTTTTTTTTTTCTTTCTGTGTATAATTAAATCTCAGCAGATTTCCTTTGAAACTGCTAATCATACCAGTAAATCAAGGCTGAGATTTATCTTGATGAAGGAAATAGAAAATAACTTCTGAAAGTAACAGAAACACCGCTCGAGAACAAACAGAAGCAGGCAAAAGGTGAGCTTGATTTCAGACTTTGCCTCGTAACTGTCATCAGCCGTCATTCAGCCTCAAATGCGCTTGAATCGTAATATTCTCAGCGCAGGCGGTGTGTTGTAGTGCGCGAGAGAGAGCTAAAATGGGATCACAGGCCACTTATTGAGTTCTTGCGGATACAAAAGGCCTACTGTTGCAGACAGCTAAAGCTGAGGCAGTTACTGTACCTTTCAAAACTAATATGTAACCATATCTGTTTTAAAAGGACGATTCATATTACTGTGAATGCAGGAGGAAAGTTGTTCCCATCTCCCGAGCTCCAGGAAACTCGAGTCCCGACCTAATGGCCCCCAATTGGAAGGTGGCCTTTTGTGGAAAGGGGATTGCGTTTGTAAGAAAAAAAAATGACACATGAAATTTTTGTGGTGATGTAAAACATCTTCAGTTTTTTTTTTGACAGCACAATGGCACTTACTGTGCTTTATGGTCGCAGTGGCGACACAAAGGTCATTGCGTATATGACTCAGCGGACAAGGGCAGCACTGAATGAAAATTAGGTTATATGTGATCAACCAACTTATTAATCTGATTAAAATGGATTCTCTTTGCTTCCTATTTAGCAAGGCTTGGGAGAGAGAGAGCGAGTAACACATACACACAGAAAGAGGGGGGGAGGAAAAGAAACAATAGAACATTCTGTTTATTTATCCACACAAGAGTGCCGGCGCAAACTCCAGTGCAAATTCGTTAACGTAAAAGACAACATCGACAACATGAAATGTGCATTTTTACTTTCCACATGCTTCTGTGTCCTTGCGCTGCTGCCTCATCCAGGTAACCTTTCTAATCCTGATTAAATTACTGCAATTAGAACAGCAGCTCTCCTACCTCCCCCCATATTTCCCTAATAAACAATACGCCATCTTAAATCCATTCGATGGGATTTGCATGGAACAATGCTCGAGCTCGTGCGATTTATTTCCATCTCTACAGAGGAATATAAGTGCATTTTTTAACAGCTAATGGTATAATGTGGGCTTATTTCGCATGCAATGCGTTTTTCTTTTTATGCTGCTCCTCTACTCTTTCTATTTGCAGGAACTTTGCTGTTTATTTTGAAGTGGAAATCAAATGTGGCTTATTGGACCGGCTCTTCTTTTGGCGCGGCAGCTTGAACGTGGAATCTGACAGATTCGTCTGTAATTGCTACACGACCTCTCAAAACACACCCCTGTTGCCTCTGCCTCAGCCAGACTGTGTTTTCTGTATTTGTTTTATTAACTTTAGCGCATTGTTTGTTATTGATGTGGAATAAAGGAGCAAATAAAAGTTGACATACTTGTGCTTTTTTTCTTTTTTTAACTCCTGCGCCTGGCAGCCCGAGTCGGGGCATATTCTCTCATTACGTTTGGAGTGTATGTCATACGCCGTGTGTAAGCATGATCATTATACTGTGTGTGCGAGGTGCGCCCCTGCGCAGGCAGGTAGTGTTGTTCTGCCGCTACAATCCCTCAGAGAGCACATCGACACATCTAAGGGCACCTGGGGAACGCGAGTAGCACAACTGCGAGGAATACCTCAAATTGAACAAAGTCTGGGAAACAAAACAAAACAAAAACAAAGAAAGAACATCAAACGTATGGGGGAGGGGGTCTTGGAGCAAATCTATTAAGTATTAGCTTAAGGGTTTCTGTCATTAAATGCAAACCATAGTGGGCTACGGGGGAATAAAATAACGGAGGCATGCCGTGATTACTGCGCCAGTGAGAACACTTCATATTCTCCTCTCCCAAGGTTTCCTCTAACAAGATCTTTCTTTCCGTCTAATATTATGAATAGCATAATTGTTTCGCTGTCATTAGCATTGAATATTTCTCTGCCTTTGTTGTCATACTGGAACCCGATCCTTTATTCAGCGACACTCGCATCGTTTTTTTTCCCCCTCTCCCACATGGAAAAGACGAAGACTACAGTACTGTACGTCAGCAAGGTACGAGACAGGAGTGAAAGAGGGAGCGAAATTACGAGGCCTTTCAAAAGCTTTCAGCGCCGCCAAAGTTGATATCGGAGTAAATTAGCGTAGAGAAAAATATTTTTAGAGATTGCACAGCTGCTGCGGGAGAGCAACAGGTACCATCCAGTGCGCTTGACAACAGCTTTTACAATTAATTGCTCTTTGAAAGCAGAATTTGCGTCGCTGAGTGACAAGGTGCTAATTCACCTAGGTTGAAGTTAAAATGGTAATATTGAACATGCGAAATAGCACCTCGCCTTCACCCGACGAGCCTTCATCACACACCCGGCACAATGGAAAGAGTGGAGATGCACCAACACCGTCTGTCACCTCAGAGACTTCCAAGGAGAGCGAAAGCGAGCGAGCAGTCTTTCATTGTGCGAGCGTTTCCCTCCGGCGCTGAGCTCTGAGATGGAGAAGCGTGGGACAGGGCTCAGTCTGATGTGTCATGTCAGGAGTCTACCTTTACTCTGTAATAAGACTGTTTGACAGCTCTTAAATGTACCACAACAGTGCGCTCGGAGGCTGACAGCATTTAAACTCCCGGTGACAGGTTAAACGTCATCTGTCAGAGATGAAGGATTCGTCTCCGAGTCTTTTTACAAATCAGTCATATCTAACAACCTGGTTCTTCTTAGGTTATTCTACCATCCCTACAATGACAGCAAGGTGCTAAAGATTACGGAAGGCCTTGTGGTCCCGCGGGAGGGATTATGTGTACATAAAACACGGGCCGGCTGACCCTCAGGCCGTACGCATCATCAGAGTGTGACGGCTTCTCCCGCCTCTCCGCGGTCGCCTGAACGCTGGGGCTGCGCGGATGCTAGCAGACTAACACGAGCCATATTACTGTTAATTAGCCACCTGATGAGGACAGCATTACTGGCAATTACCAAGTTTCATCCCCGTGCCGCTTTTTGAGTGTGGAGATCTCTTTTTACCGAAAGGGAGATGAAAGTCAGGGGCAAACAGCGAGCGAAAAAAAAAGGAAATCAAGAGACATTTTCTCTGTTCGGTGTTAGATTCCCTCTCGTTCTCAGTCGGCGTCTGTAATAGTTCGAGTTGTCTGTAAATTAGGAGGCCGCAATAATTACTTAGTAGTAATTGCTATGTGGTAAATGAGTGTGTCATTGAGGTGACGTGCGGTAGTGTGTTTGTGTGTGAAGCAAATTGTGTTACTAAAAAAAAATTCCTGCGGATGCTAGTACAACTAAAAAGGATCCTGCGATTAGTTAAAATTGTAAAACTGAAATATATAATGAAATTATTTATTTATAACTAAATTTATAACTTAAGTTTAGCCAGCACCAATGATGAAAATCATGTTTTGGGAGCTGTTTGGACAGAACTGTGAGTAGAGCAGTTATATTGGGGTGATATAAAGGCAATAAGTCTCCTTTTATCATTCCTGATGTTAAAATAGGATCCAAATCCCTCCCATTTTGAGCCCCACCGCAACGTGACGTAAAAGTGCACTTTCCCTGCCCACCAAATTGATTGACAGCGCATATTAACATGTATCCATAGTATAATCTATCAACAAGACAGTACGTGCGCAAAGCAACCAGGATTAAAAGATCTGTTCAGCGCTCTGTGATCATCAGTTATTATCAAATGTATCAGGAATGTGTTTACAAGATTATAACGTTAATAACGTTAACATGCATGTTTTATAATGAATTACAGCGTTTTTACCATCTTATTAGCACAGCCACATGTTAGTACAATTATTAAAATTAAAAGAAGACACTTCAATCCTGTTTTGTGGATGTTAAATCAGGTTTATTTTGTACATTAACGTAACTGATATCCATACAGCAGTGGATATTAATGTGTATCTGTCATATTTGCCGAGCAAAAAACTGTGTAAAGTTAAACGCGCGCTCTGTGTGTGTGTGAGTGCATGAACTTTGTAACGACATCGCTTGTGACTCATCTTTGCAGAAGCCTGCAAATGACCTCTTCAAATAATACATCAATAATCATTGGGAAAGTTCTTACTGTAGTATTTCTCACAAACGTTACATGAGTTCTGCTTCCTTCATGTCTGTCACTGTGCTGTTTATCTGATGCAGCCGAGGCAGAGATTGAGGCACATTCTGACAGGCACGTTGGAATGGTGGGCGGGGAGAGCTAGCATTAAAGGCACAGGCTACAAAAACAGCTACAATGTGTTTTAGAGCAGAAAATCCAATATTCTAAAATATATAATAAATAATCTGATGGGTGTTTCGAGCTGGAACTTTACAGACAACATTCTGGAGACAGAAAAAAACGTATCTTAAACCTTGAAAAAGGGGTCAAATAGTGCCCTTTAAGTTTTTAAAGTACATAACGCAATGTGTGGAGGGTGTATCTTGAGTATATTTAATTTAAAAAGTTTGATTTAAACATATTTTAGCTAAACTGTAAAATGTAATTTTTTCATCCATCCATCCATCCATCCAATCCATCCTATTTATTTATTTATTTATGCTGCTTATTTATTTATTTATTCATTTATTTATTATTTAAGCTTAAAACGATAGGTAAAATCCTGAACCTGAACCAGCTGGCAACCAAGTTTTTTTTATCATATTTAAAGTAAAAAAAAAAAAGTCTACAATGAACAAGAACGCTCTGTTTAATGCTAAACGTTACTTAAGTGGATGTGTGATGTCTGCGCAAGCATGTGAGGACGTTGTCATCATGTTCCTCGCTACGAAGCGAAAGTCTGTTCCCTTTACATCTGTGGGTTCACTGTGCACATTGCAGGCACCATATGGTTTTAATTATCATAATAGAACCTGGTCAAACAACAACACACTTGCACGAGCTCTTTATAACCACACTCGTGGATTGAAAGGGAGAGAGAGAGAGTGAACGACACACATATGAGAGGCACATAAAGTTAAAAGTCAGCAAAGTAGGGAGAAACATGAACTTAAGGCTGACAGGAAGACAGAAAGTAGTGCACTCTCTCTGACCCGCACCAGACTGGGGTCAAGACCCACCCAAGAGAGGGTCTGATCATACACCCTCCTGACAGTGATAATTGGCCACTAGTGACTAAACACCATTTACATTTAACTACCCGCTCCTGTCTGATGGGCAAGATACATGCTAACACACACGCACACACTAGGAGATAAGAGCTAAAATAAAACACTAGGAAAACCTCGAGCACATTCACACACATCTTCTTTAACTGCATCACTTATAAAAGGTCTTTTTTAAAGTTTGTGAGTCTGCCTTGACATATTAAGGAGGACACATTGTAAATTGATAAACCCAAAGGGATTTGCGTAGAAGAAGAAAAGCAAAGACATAAAGCGATCCTCCTAAGCATACGTCTCTTTTTCTGTCTTTCGACTCGCTTTCATACAGCCAGCCCGTATTTCTCTCCATTTCCTTCTATCTTTCTCCGTCTCCAATCATCTGTCATTCTCACTGAGTGGTTTGGAGTGAATGGGGACAGGGTTCACTGCTTTTCCACCAGGGGGTGTCATGGCCTTATGAACTAGGATGGTTGGGGTGAGCAGCCCCCTCTTTCAGCAGTCCTTCAAGTCTGATCTCTCTCTACATCCTCTCTTCTTCCTTTTTTTGTCCATCTCCTTTTTTTCTAGCCTAATACACACACATAACTTGAGGAATGTCTTGAGTGTGTGGCAAAACTGGATTGCGAGTGGTGGCTGGACAGCTGAACACTGTACTCCTGAGTAGCATCTGAAGCCACATGTGCCCTCACACACACAACTATCTTTATTTGGACTCCCTGTGGACTTAAATAGGGAAAAGGAGCTTATTTGTTTTATTTATTTTTATTTCATTAATAAATAATAAAGGATACTTTGTCCCATAATTCACCATCATGCTCACTCTTTTGTAGTTCCAAACCATTATAAGTTTCTTTTTCTTTTGAACAAAAAAGTAGATATTTTGAAGAATGTTGGATACAGATAGCCACCGACTTCCATGAAAGAAAAAACAAAACAAAACCATGGATAGCAATGATTAACCAACATTCTTCAAAGTATCTTCTTGTTTTGTTCAACATAAGAAAGAAACTAAAACAGGTTTGGGACAGATGGACTGGGAGTAAATGGCACTGTTAAAACCATTGGAAGAACTATGCTTTAACAAAAGCGCTGAACAAAATTCCCTCACACTTACCCAATTGTTTTATGTTATTTTATTTCTCAACAGATGTCTACAAAATAATCAGCAAAAAAAGCCATGCATGCTTCTTCTTTAGAATTCAAAATTGGTGCGGGAAACTTTATAGTGTTAACCATGATTTGAGATTGAATATTCACCACACTTAAATGTTGCTGATATAATAATACAATACTGTTATAATGACATGAATTGCAGTGTAATCATGGGCATGTTATGAAAATACTGGGATTATTTATTATCTAACTTTAAGAAGAATATTAAGACTGTATTGACAGTGATCTTACACTGTAAAAATGCTAGGTTCCACCCAATCGATTGTGTTGGGACACATAAAGGAATTAGATGAACTTGTTAATTTTTTTACCAATTTAAGTAGGTTGAACATAAAACTATTAAGTTGTCGCCCAAAATGCTCAAGAATTGTGTTGATTCAGCCTATTTAAATAAGTAGGTTGAACAAACAGCAAATGCATTTTTATTGTGCATCATAGCACCAAGTGCTTGAGGACATAATAGTATATATTTATTTTCAAACAAAAGTAAACAAACTGATATTGAGATATTGACTTAAAAATTTCTGATTCTATATAGGCCTACCCTATTTGAAAACACTACAAATTTAAGTGAATTGAACATAAAAATATTAAGTTGTCCCCTAAAAAGCTCAAGATTTGTTTTAAATAATTAGTTTGAACAAACACCAAACTTCTTCTTTTTTTTAGGGTGGACATAATAGTATATATTTATTTTCAAACAAAACTAAACAAAAAAAAAAAGTGAATCTGGCCTACAGAATGCCGGAGATATTGAATGAAACTTTTCAGATTCTTTATAGGCCTTCACTGGAAAAAAAAATTATGTCTGCAAAATTGTTGCAAACAATTTATGTGTGTTGAATTTAACCAAATAAATTAAATTTAGTAAACTTAATTTGTCTGTTTAAATTCAGCCCAAATAAATTGTTTACAACCATTTAACCTAAAAAAAAAGTAATTCCAAGGAATCCTCTTTGAATCATTAATTTTTTCAGTGTATGTTATACAAAAACGCTACAACAAGTCTTCATTTGCTAACACATTATTTGAAATAATCTAATAATAAAAATACCTGTGAAATCCTAGGTGAAGTTAATTTTTAATTTCTTAGTATAATATCCCATTGAAATCAAAAGTTGTAACTGCTTAATTTAATAAAGCTAACAATTAATAAAGCTCAATTGTATGGCTTAAACATTACATCTGAAACAAATGTAAGCTATTCCTCATTGCTGATGTGCATACTAATGAGACCTTATTGTAAAGTATTACCTATATTGTAATTTATGATACACTGAAAAAAATGATTCATTGGATTTACAGATTACCTTACAGAAGGTAAGTGGTTGTGGACAACTTTTATGAGCTGAATTTAAACAGATTAAGTTGAAAATGTCTAAATTGAATTTGTTTGTTTAAATTTAGCCCATGTAAATTACTTGAAACTACTTAAACTTATAAAATAATTTAGTAAATCTAACAAATCGTTTTTTTCAGTGTGTTTTTCTTTTGAGAATTTGCTTAATCTAAACTTGTATCTACATAGAAGCAACACACACATTATTTTTGTTGTTATACAGTACAGTTATACACACTGAAAAAAACGCTGGGTTCCACCCAATGCCTTTATGTTGTCCCAACACAAATAGATTAAGTTATCTTAATTGATTTTGCAAATTTAAGTGGATTGAACATAAATTAATGATGTTGTCCCTCCAAAAAAACACAAGATTCATGTTGAATCAGCTCATTTTAAATAAGCAGGTTGAACAATCAGCAAAAATAATTTTTGGAGTGCAGTAAAGTAGCTTTTGCAGCTTATGTCAATATCAAGATAATGCCACATATTATGATAAAAAGCTTCAGCAATTATCACAACAAAATTTGATCCGTCATATTTTAGACAGGCCGGGTAACTGTGCTCCACACCACAAGTGTGCACTCAACAACTGCTCCTGTGAGACATCTAAATGTGGCCATTTTTCATGACGGCTAATGGAGACGGGGCGAGTGAATCAAGATAACTGTTTACACTGCAAGCTACGACGACCACGACAATGAAAACAACAACAAAAACAGAACGAGTGAGGGCAAGAGTGTGCGAAGAGCTCAGTTAGAGCGATGGCGGCACACGCAAAGGCCACTAATAATCTCATTCTTCCTATTTTCCTTGCTCTAAGTGGTGCTTTACAATAAATGAAAGCACTTTTTCTGGTGACACGTTTCCATTCTTATAGTGCACCAGCAAGCATTAAAAAAAAGCACTGATAACAGAAACCTTGAAGTCTTACTGTCGACTGGCCTTAACATTTCACACAGGTGCTGCAGATAAATGGGACTGATGTCTGGTTATTATAACACGCGTAGCTTGTGATGATATGTTGTTAAATTAAAGGAAGACAAGAGGAGCACAAGAAAACAGACAAAGAACACAGTGCTTGAGATGTGCGCAATGTATAGATTAAGATATGCCACTAACAGACCTGGTATTGATTATATGATACACTTACACAATCGCTGCCTTGCACAATGGAACAAGGCCATTAAGCAATGTGAACAATACAAAGCTAATCCACTAGACTAGACACAGTCTGAGGTGTCTGACAGAACTTCACCACTAAAGCGCAGATATACTGCATGATTAATGTGTGCTATGATTATTATTATTATTTTGTAATGCTTTACTACAATTAAACTCTCTTAACGCTAATGCAAGTTGATATTTTCCTGGTGTCAATAAAATATTAAAACATACTATTTTCTAACTAACTAAGTAACTAAGTAACTAACTAACTACTAACTAACTAGCTGGCTAACTAACTAACTAACTAAAAATAATACATACATACATAAATAAATAGGAGAGGGGAGAGATGTCGCTTGGAGCAGCGGGAGATCGTTTTTTTCTTCCTTTAAATCGTGGGTGAGAGAATAACAGCGAGCTGGTTAATCACGGAATCTCTGTCGTGTGGAGAACACGGATATTCTAACAAGCTCAACGGCAGATATCATTGTGAATTTCGCCCCGAATTAAGTGTCCTTTCATCTTATTTCCTGCAGACAATACCATTTCTACATGCAGCCCGAAGTTTATGGAAAAGTTTCTCTTATTTGTCTGCAAACAGCCTTTCTTTCCACATACCACCAACAAACTGTTCTGTGTTGGCAGTTCTAGATGGCGAACAAAACGTCTCATCTGAAATTGTGATGCGTGCGCCAAACACACGTTTCTTCCTTTCTTTTCTTTCTTGTTTTTGAGGGGACCACCCCGTGGAAGGCAACATGTGAAATACTGCTCTGAAGACAAAGGAAATTACCTATTAGAGAGGGAGCAGTGATCTTCTTCTGCCCCGACTCCAAAAAGTGACTCAGAATGTTGTAATTGTTTACCTTTGACACTGATCGTAATTCTTCTCCCCCACCGCCGTAACAGAACGTTTCAGCATGGCTTTTCAAAAGCTTTGGGGTAGATGGGGTAACACGTTCCACAGTAACACGTTACTGTATTCTAATTACATTGAGGAACACAGTAATGTAACGAATTACAGTTTAAATTTGTGTAATCTGATTACAGTTACTAAAGTCAGTGTAATTGCGTTACTTACATTACAGTTATAGTTTTTGGAAGAAAAAAAATTTTAAATAATGTTTTCCGCTGCACTATCAGTTAATAAGCATGCGCTTTTAAACTGCTGGAGAACGCGAGCTGAAATAGCTGCTGTCGAGAGTGGTTGCTTCTTCAATTGGAATTACAGACATTACTTTGATTTCACTCAGCATCAAAACAAAAATATTGCTGTGAAATGCAGTCTATGTCCAGTCTCTAAAGAACTTTTGACTGCTTTTAACTCGACCAGAATAGAAAGCATTCTATAACAATACTCGTAACCAAGGAGGACACTTGCGCCCAAATTCCACTGCGGCCCAACTCAGGGTTCATACACATTTTTACTACAAAAATTCCATGACTTTTCCAGGACTTTCAAGTCAATTTTCATGACCTAATGTTTCATGTAATGTCTACATGTACATGGTAAATCATAAGAAACGTTTACATTTATTACAGCATATTATAAAACACGCAATAGTTTCAATTTATTTTTATATCTACGTAAAATGGATGATGCTTACACAGCACTAATAATGTGAGAGCATGTTTTTGGCCAAGAAAAGAAAAGAATTGAAAACAACTAACCTCCATTCCAGTATACAGATATTTGTCAAACTATATTAGATAATCTTAATAGTAAACTAGTAATAGTAGGTAAAACTACTTCTATTATAAGCCGCGATCATTCTGCACTTTTCGCTCCATTGACTTCCACTCATAGGTATGCGAACGCGGAAGACCAGAAACGCAAGCACGTGTGACAAGTTTCGCATTTCACTGCATTCGAAAGTTCAAGCTTGGTAAATTCTTACCTCCGAAATCACATCAGGTGATTGCGTGAGACCAATAGAGCATAATTTAAAATAAGAACTTATATGGAGCAATCGCTCACTTTTATTGACAGATAATTATATTGTTTAGCTCCGCCCCTTTTCACAGTGCCGTACGACAGAATTTTGCAAGCACAAGCTCTAGTGTGACCGCAGCCTAAGTCACTTTGGACAAAAATAACTGCTAAATGACTTAAATGTAAATGTAATTTCCATGACTTTTCCAAAACCTTGTGGGCTTTTCTGTTTTTCCAAAACTTTTCCAATCCTGGAAAATGCCATGTCAAAATTCCATGACTTTTCCAGGTTTTCCATGACCGTATGAACCCTGCTAAACAGATTAAATAAAAAAAAAAATGTGCAGGATCGGGAGTGAAGGTATCTTCTGAATGTGAATAGAAGCGTAGCTGCTTATGCACTCTCAGTTGAAAACCGTGCGTCACGTGACAAGACCTGACCAATCATCTTTATACATTGGAATATATACATTTAGGTAGACTAATTATCTTAGAAAAACACAGAACACCCAAACACTGCAGTGCTTTTTCATACTATGGATGTCAGTGGTTACAGGTATTAAAAAAAAAAGACAAACGGGTTTGGAACAAGTGAATGATGAGAGTCTTTTGTCTTTTGAATATATCAAGCTGCTGTGATCAACCCATTGTAATGTTTTTAAGTGAATATTAAATTACTGAAAGAGCGGCCGTTTTTTTAAGTATTTTTATAGGTATATTTTACATATTTTAAAAGTAACTTTAAAGTAAAGTAATTAGTAATCTGATTACTTTTCACATGAAGTAATTAGTAATAGCAGTGATACATTAGTAATAGCAGTAATACAGTAGTAATTAGGAATTTGTAATCTATTACTTTTTTTAAAGTAACTTACCCGACACTGACTGTAACGCTGATGCCTCAGTTGTCATCAAATCGCTCTCTTTAACCCATTGTTCGCCATCAACTGGGCCCTTAAAATGTGACCTCCGCTCCGTCTGCGACTCGTACAAATACATCGGGTGCCACTCAAAGCCTTTTATTCTGACACTTTTGAAAGGGCTGTTGATAAAAGCGAAAGCCCGTCAGGAGGTTTTTACACTGTCAGTCTCGCTTTCCTGTGCTGATCTAAAAGCATGGAAATAGCAGCATTTTTTTGGTGTAATGTTTTAATAGAAAACAGATGGCCGCAGATGTAGGGCTGCACAGAGCTGGGTGACATGTCTTTAATATTTTAGAGTGGTCTTGCTGTAAATGTAGAAGCAGCTGTTTCCTCCCCGTTGTAAATTTGGAGTTTTTAATTTGTGATTGACAGCTATTGGATTTGCTGTAAATTACAAAAATGAATATGGAAGCGATGGAACTGACGGCCAGGGAGGAGGGGGGTGTAGAGGGGGGGCATTTGACGCCGTTCACGGATGAATAGATTTATGTGCACCCAAATGCGAGGTATTTACGTTCTCTCTCTCTCTCTCTCTCTCTCTCTCTCTCTCGTCTCAGACTGATTCTGCTCAAGCATGCTGCTATATACGCTGCTGATATTTAAATGTACATGAATATTAAAATATAAGTGCGGGTGGAGAGGATGCGAGCGGGGGGAGCGGCTGGTAACAGAGTTCTATTTCCATGTGTTTTGTTTAGCTGCTGTTCGTTTAGTTTTAATGTCAGCCGCGAGTACAGCTCCCTTGACGCTTATGGTAGAGGTGATTGTCATCAATTCGCATCTTGGCATTTAAACCACCTGCTTCAAATATGCGTATTTGAAATGCAAATAAACTGCATATGCCCAGACAAATTAAAAAACATGGTGAGTAAACACTTTGAAGTCATAACTTTCTCTCTCTTTTTTTCATCAGGGACTTGCACTGTCAAATGTTCTTTTACTTGAGAAGGCAACGGCAGACAGATAATGCCTCTCAGAGCAAACCTGCATAATGCTAACTGATTATATATTTATTTATGGTTTTGTTCACAAGGCATAGAGAGCGGTTATGTTTTTATCTCGGCCTCAGCTTGATTCTTATGCCTCTGGAGTGTTTTCGATTAACCGTTTCTGTCTCTTTTTTTTGTCCTTCTGAAAAACGAACGCATTATGTTTTCTCTCCTTATTTTCCACCTCTCTCTTCTTCATCGCCTGACACTAGCGTTATTCAAACATCAATAGCTATACGTCTTCTTTAGCACTGACTCTTACTTTCATATTGATATTTATATGTGATCATTACTTTTCTTCTCTAGGCTTTGTCTCTGTGTGTCAGCTTTAAGGTGCAATATCCAATAGTGCATTCAGAGCAAAACGCAGAGCAAATATGCAGCATCAGGCTGGATACCTTTATAATGAACCCGACTCATAATTCTTCTTATAGTGTCAATTCAAACATGATCATGTTGCATGTCTATTTTTCCCTCCTCCTCCTCCTCTTCTTTCTATCTGCTTCATCTGTTTCAGGCCGTGTGAGAGGATACTATGATAAAGATGAGTTTTTTAATCAGGCAGATGGCTGACACACTAAACACTCTTCCTGTATGTGTGTAATCATTGCCATCACTCTCATTAATCATCATCATCATCATCCTGGTCATCATCATCATCGTCATCATGTTTTAGATGAAATAAAAAACACATCATATTGACAATCTGTGCACTTTTTCTTTCTCTCGATAAAACGAAATGAATAAAACTTCTGCACCACTGTTTCCCAGCACCTCCCGTTTCTGATAAAAGTTGCTGAATGTTGTTTCTGAAATTAACGAGCTGCCGTTTCATTTTGTCAGATGAAGAAGTTGAAGTAAACAGGCAGGGAAGACACATGAAACAGCTTCATTAGAGTTAGGGACCTCCTTCTAAAACACATGCAAACACTGGGTTCACCTCATCGAGAATCGATTGTGCCGCCGATCGGGCACTTACAAAAACGCCTGTCATCTGCTTGATGAGCAGTTGTCAAGCAAACACAGTGGCCCATGCACCACCAACGCCGCTAACGTTCACGCACCTGTCAACTGCAGGCAGGCAGAACCCCTGATGAGGTGTTACCTAATTGTGTTTTAGAAAGCGATGACACCTCGTCTCTACCTCTTCTCTCACTCCATTATGATATGTCTCTTAATGCAATTAGGCATAATGAAAAACTAGAAATGGTGAACACTGGAGGGCTGCTGGAAGTGATGCGGGGTGGGGAGGGGGGTTGGACTTCCTGCGGAGAGCAGGCATTCAAATGAGAACATAATAGGAACATCAGAACAAGAGCAGTATTTTCTGGGAGATGACAACAACATTAAAAAATCCAGGTAATTAAAAACATACTCTGTGTTTTGTCAAAGTGGCCGTCATCGTTGAAGTTGAAGCCTCTCTCCCCCCCTCTCCCTAACGATTTCGGCATAAATACGAATAATGATCTCGGGAGGAAGAAAACGAAGACGACGGTCAGAGAAAAGCAGGAGAACAACAACAACAACAATGGGGGGAGAAAAAAATAATCAATCAAAGTATTAGACTGAAAGTTGTTCTGTTCTCAAGGACATGGAGTTCTCGGGCATTCTGTCGGAGCTGTCCAGTAGAAAAAAATGAGACATAACTTGGATGAGACGCCAGAGAGAGGGGAGGGGGAATGGAGCGGGGGGAGAGAAAAGAGACACAGAAATAAACCCAACTCCCATCTGATGACCAGCTTGTCTATAATACTGAATCTCTGCACCGTGCCAAGATGCAGAAACAGGATAAGTCCAGATCGGAGAGATTTGAACTGGTCTCGGGCCCGTGCGAGAGCGCGGACAACTTTCAAGCATGAACGAAATCGCTGTTTCACCTGCTTACCAGTCCTTTTGGTAAGCCGATAAGAGATTTGAGCGTAACATTGAGCGAGGGAAAGAGAGAGGCGGGAAAAAAACAAAAAAAAAACATGATACATGGCATTCATCTTATCGTATTCTCCCCCCAAAAAAATTACAGGACAGATGATGCGGCCATCTTGAGATCGTTTGTCAACTGTCAGCCTGGGTTGACCTTGCAAAAAAAATAAAAAATACAAACAGGGAGGTGGTTGATATCATCTTTACCGAAAAAAAAGGAGAGCGAGGAGAGAAAGAACTGCTGTTTTTGATAATAAAGAGACATTTTGCCTTCCATTTGCAGCGCCAGTTAAAAGCGCAACCAACAAGGAAATCCATTACGAAACGCTACTTAAAAAAGTGTGACCAATCCTTGTGCAGTCAATTAGAGACTAGAGACAGACTATGATGTTTGTCGGTTAGGGTCTGGCGCATTCTGATCAGTGAGGATTTAACGATGCGGAGGGGAGATTTGGTTAGCTTTTTATTGTTTTATTTTTTTTTCCATGGGGAAGAATACATAGATAGTGGGATGACATGGATGGGAGGGGGCAGCCAAGCCTGCTTATCTGTTTTGTTTCCCTCTCTCTCTCTCTCATTCTCACTGTCATTCCACTTACAGAAGCATTAATGTGCACAGTTATGTGCTCATCCATTGTTCTGAGTTTTACAGCATGAAGAATGCATTTTGTGGAGCAGAGATTGTAAAAAAAGACACAATATGTAGCCTAATCTAAAGTGTGTTAAAAAAAGAATGATTGGCCAGAATAAGTGGGGATGAGGTTTCATATTAAAAAAAGATTTATCTTAAAGTATGGTGTTAATCCTCAGATTAATCCCCCCCTCCTCCTTTTTTGCATGCTGGCTTTCATAAAACCTATAACCCATAAAGTTCTTACATTTTCTGGAAACAGGCACGCAAGGCCTGATTTTACAAGAATTGCTGCCCAATGAATCATGCAGAGAATTCATCCTCTAGTGGTGTGCGACTCCAGAACTGATAATTAAACAACAAAACAAGTTTTTCAAAAGGAAGAGCAAAGAAACAAAGAACTTGTTACATAAATGCAGGAAATTTGGTTCACTAATCAAAAGGAAGAATAATGGCGGTTATCAGGGATAAATGCAAGAATTGTTTTCAAAACTGCTGGAGCAAAATGTTTAATAAAATGTATTAATATGAATAATTATTATCATTGTCTTTCCTCTTTGTGTTCTATATAATTTGTAAATCAGTGTTCTTTGCTTCAGTGGAAACTCATCACATTAGAACTGCCTGTAAACTGCTGTTAGGCTGAAACATATGGGTGCATGCAGTCGTTAGCCCACTTCAAAAATATTTCATTCATATTTCCTGTTTGTGTGCATGGAACTGTGTGACTGAAAGCCTATGCATGTGTGTGTGTGTCCATGACTCTCTCTCACTCTCTCTCTCCCTTTTTTTTTTCTTTCTGTGTATAATTAAATCTCAGCAGATTTCCTTTGAAACTGCTAATCATACCAGTAAATCAAGGCTGAGATTTATCTTGATGAAGGAATAGAAAATAACTTCTGAAAGTAACAGAAACACCGCTCGAGAACAAACAGAAGCAGGCAAAAGGTGAGCTTGATTTCAGACTTTGCCTCGTAACTGTCATCAGCCGTCATTCAGCCTCAAATGCGCTTGAATCGTAATATTCTCAGCGCAGGCGGTGTGTTGTAGTGCGCGAGAGAGAGCTAAAATGGGATCACAGGCCACTTATTGAGTTCTTGCGGATACAAAAGGCCTACTGTTGCAGACAGCTAAAGCTGAGGCAGTTACTGTACCTTTCAAAACTAATATGTAACCATATCTGTTTTAAAAGGACGATTCATATTACTGTGAATGCAGGAGGAAAGTTGTTCCCATCTCCCGAGCTCCAGGAAACTCGAGTCCCGACCTAATGGCCCCCAATTGGAAGGTGGCCTTTTGTGGAAAGGGGATTGCGTTTGTAAGAAAAAAAATGACACATGAAATTTTTGTGGTGATGTAAAACATCTTCAGTTTTTTTTTGACAGCACAATGGCACTTACTGTGCTTTATGGTCGCAGTGGCGACACAAAGGTCATTGCGTATATGACTCAGCGGACAAGGGCAGCACTGAATGAAAATTAGGTTATATGTGATCAACCAACTTATTAATCTGATTAAAATGGATTCTCTTTGCTTCCTATTTAGCAAGGCTTGGGAGAGAGAGAGCGAGTAACACATACACACAGAAAGAGGGGGGGAGGAAAAGAAACAATAGAACATTCTGTTTATTTATCCACACAAGAGTGCCGGCGCAAACTCCAGTGCAAATTCGTTAACGTAAAAGACAACATCGACAACATGAAATGTGCATTTTTACTTTCCACATGCTTCTGTGTCCTTGCGCTGCTGCCTCATCCAGGTAACCTTTCTAATCCTGATTAAATTACTGCAATTAGAACAGCAGCTCTCCTACCTCCCCCCATATTTCCCTAATAAACAATACGCCATCTTAAATCCATTCGATGGGATTTGCATGGAACAATGCTCGAGCTCGTGCGATTTATTTCCATCTCTACAGAGGAATTAAGTGCATTTTTTAACAGCTAATGGTATAATGTGGGCTTATTTCGCATGCAATGCGTTTTTCTTTTTATGCTGCTCCTCTACTCTTTCTATTTGCAGGAACTTTGCTATTTATTTTGAAGTGGAAATCAAATGTGGCTTATTGGACCGGCTCTTCTTTTGGCGCGGCAGCTTGAACGTGGAATCTGACAGATTCGTCTGTAATTGCTACACGACCTCTCAAAACACACCCCTGTTGCCTCTGCCTCAGCCAGACTGTGTTTTCTGTATTTGTTTTATTAACTTTAGCGCATTGTTTGTTATTGATGTGGAATAAAGGAGCAAATAAAAGTTGACATACTTGTGCTTTTTTTCTTTTTTTAACTCCTGCGCCTGGCAGCCCGAGTCGGGGCATATTCTCTCATTACGTTTGGAGTGTATGTCATACGCCGTGTGTAAGCATGATCATTATACTGTGTGTGCGAGGTGCGCCCCTGCGCAGGCAGGTAGTGTTGTTCTGCCGCTACAATCCCTCAGAGAGCACATCGACACATCTAAGGGCACCTGGGGAACGCGAGTAGCACAACTGCGAGGAATACCTCAAATTGAACAAAGTCTAGGAAACAAAACAAAACAAAAACAAAGAAAGAACATCAAACGTATGGGGGAGGGGGTCTTGGAGCAAATCTATTAAGTATTAGCTTAAGGGTTTCTGTCATTAAATGCAAACCATAGTGGGCTACGGGGGAATAAAAATAACGGAGGCATGCCGTGATTACTGCGCCAGTGAGAACACTTCATATTCTCCTCTCCCAAGGTTTCCTCTAACAAGATCTTTCTTTCCGTCTAATATTATGAATAGCATAATTGTTTCGCTGTCATTAGCATTGAATATTTCTCTGCCTTTGTTGTCATACTGGAACCCGATCCTTTATTCAGCGACCACTCGCTCGTTTTTTTTCCCCCTCTCCCACATGGAAAAGACGAAGACTACAGTACTGTACGTCAGCAAGGTACGAGACAGGAGTGAAAGAGGGAGCGAAATTACGAGGCCTTTCAAAAGCTTTCAGCGCCGCCAAAGTTGATATCGGAGTAAATTAGCGTAGAGAAAAATATTTTTAGAGATTGCACAGCTGCTGCGGGAGAGCAACAGGTACCATCCAGTGCGCTTGACAACAGCTTTTACAATTAATTGCTCTTTGAAAGCAGAATTTGCGTCGCTGAGTGACAAGGTGCTAATTCACCTAGGTTGAAGTTAAAATGGTAATATTGAACATGCGAAATAGCACCTCGCCTTCACCCGACGAGCCTTCATCACACACCCGGCACAATGGAAAGAGTGGAGATGCACCAACACCGTCTGTCACCTCAGAGACTTCCAAGGAGAGCGAAAGCGAGCGAGCAGTCTTTCATTGTGCGAGCGTTTCCCTCCGGCGCTGAGCTCTGAGATGGAGAAGCGTGGGACAGGGCTCAGTCTGATGTGTCATGTCAGGAGTCTACCTTTACTCTGTAATAAGACTGTTTGACAGCTCTTAAATGTACCACAACAGTGCGCTCGGAGGCTGACAGCATTTAAACTCCCGGTGACAGGTTAAACGTCATCTGTCAGAGATGAAGGATTCGTCTCCGAGTCTTTTTACAAATCAGTCATATCTAACAACCTGGTTCTTCTTAGGTTATTCTACCATCCCTACAATGACAGCAAGGTGCTAAAGATTACGGAAGGCCTTGTGGTCCCGCGGGAGGGATTATGTGTACATAAAACACGGGCCGGCTGACCCTCAGGCCGTACGCATCATCAGAGTGTGACGGCTTCTCCCGCCTCTCCGCGGTCGCCTGAACGCTGGGGCTGCGCGGATGCTAGCAGACTAACACGAGCCATATTACTGTTAATTAGCCACCTGATGAGGACAGCATTACTGGCAATTACCAAGTTTCATCCCCGCGCCGCTTTTTGAGTGTGGAGATCTCTTTTTACCGAAAGGGAGATGAAAGTCAGGGGCAAACAGCGATCGAAAAAAAAAGGAAATCAAGAGACATTTTCTCTGTTCGGTGTTAGATTCCCTCTCGTTCTCAGTCGGCGTCTGTAATAGTTCGAGTTGTCTGTAAATTAGGAGGCCGCAATAATTACTTAGTAGTAATTGCTATGTGGTAAATGAGTGTGTCATTGAGGTGACGTGCGGTAGTGTGTTTGTGTGTGAAGCAAATTGTGTTACTAAAAAAAAATTCCTGCGGATGCTAGTACAACTAAAAAGGATCCTGCGATTAGTTAAAATTGTAAAACTGAAATATATAATGAAATTATTTATTTATAACTAAATTTATAACTTAAGTTTAGCCAGCACCAATGATGAAAATCATGTTTTGGGAGCTGTTTGGACAGAACTGTGAGTAGAGCAGTTATATTGGGGTGATATAAAGGCAATAAGTCTCCTTTTTATCATTCCTGATGTTAAAATAGGATCCAAATCCCTCCCATTTTGAGCCCCACCGCAACGTGACGTAAAAGTGCACTTTCCCTGCCCACCAAATTGATTGACAGCCGCATATTAACATGTATCCATAGTATAATCTTATCAACAAGACAGTACGTGCGCAAAGCAACCAGGATTAAAAGATCTGTTCAGCGCTCTGTGATCATCAGTTATTATCAAATGTATCAGGAATGTGTTTTACAAGATTATAACGTTAATAACGTTAACATGCATGTTTATAATGAATTACAGCGTTTTTACCATCTTTATTAGCACAGCCACATGTTAGTACAATTATTAAAATTAAAAGAAGACACTTCAATCCTGTTTTGTGGATGTTAAATCAGGTTTATTTTGTACATTAACGTAACGGATATCCATACAGCAGTGGATATTAATGTGTATCCTGTCATATTTGCCGAGCAAAAAACTGTGTAAAGTTAAACGCGCGCTCTGTGTGTGTGTGAGTGCATGAACTTTGTAACGACATCGCTTGTGACTCATCTTTGCAGAAAGCCTGCAAATGACCTCTTCAAATAATACATCAAATAATCATTGGGAAAGTTCTTACTGTAGTATTTCTCACAAACGTTACATGAGTTCTGCTTCCTTCATGTCTGTCACTGTGCTGTTTATCTGATGCAGCCGAGGCAGAGATTGAGGCACATTCTGACAGGCACGTTGGAATGGTGGGCGGGGAGAGCTAGCATTAAAGGCACAGGCTACAAAAACAGCTACAATGTGTTTAGAGCAGAAAATCCAATATTCTAAAATATATAATAAATAATCTGATGGGTGTTTCGAGCTGGAACTTTACAGACACATTCTGGAGACAGAAAAAACGTATCTTAAACCTTGAAAAAGGGGTCAAATAGGTGCCCTTTAAGTTTTAAAGTACATAACGCAATGTGTGGAGGGTGTATCTTGAGTATATTTAATTTAAAAAGTTTGATTAAAACATATTTTAGCTAAACTGTAAAATGTAATTTTTTCATCCATCCATCCATCCATCCATCCATCTATTTATTTATTTATTTATTTATTTATTTATTTATTCATTTATTTATTTATTTAAGCTTAAAACGATAGGTAAAATCCTGAACCTGAACCAGCTGGCAACCAAGTTTTTTTTATCATATTTAAAGTAAAAAAAAAAAAAGTCTACAATGAACAAGAACGCTCTGTTTAATGCTAAACGTTACTTAAGTGGATGTGTGATGTCTGCGCAAGCATGTGAGGACGTGTCATCATGTTCCTCGCTACGAAGCGAAAGTCTGTTCCTTTACATCTGTGGGTTCACTGTGCACATTGCAGGCACCATATGGTTTTAATTATCATAATAGAACCTGGTCAAACAACAACACACTTGCACGAGCTCTTTATTACCACACTCGTGGATTGAAAGGGAGAGAGAGAGAGTGAACGACACACATATGAGAGGCACATAAAGTTAAAAGTCAGCAAAGTAGGGAGAAACATGAACTTAAGGCTGACAGGAAGACAGAAAGTAGTGCACTCTCTCTGACCCGCACCAGACTGGGGTCAAGACCCACCCAAGAGAGGGTCTGATCATACACCCTCCTGACAGTGATAATTGGCCACTAGTGACTAAACACCATTTACATTTAACTACCCGCTCCTGTCTGATGGGCAAGATACATGCTAACACACACGCACACACTAGGAGATAAGAGCTAAAATAAAAACACTAGGAAAACCTCGAGCACATTCACACACATCTTCTTTAACTGCATCACTTATAAAGGTCTTTTTTAAAGTTTGTGAGTCTGCCTTGACATATTAAGGAGGACACATTGTAAATTGATAAACCCAAAGGGATTTGCGTAGAAGAAGAAAAGCAAAGACATAAAGCGATCCTCCTAAGCATACGTCTCTTTTTCTGTCTTTCGACTCGCTTTCATACAGCCAGCCCGTATTTCTCTCCATTTCCTTCTATCTTTCTCCGTCTCCAATCATCTGTCATTCTCACTGAGTGGTTTGGAGTGAATGGGGACAGGGTTCACTGCTTTTCCACCAGGGGGTGTCATGGCCTTATGAACTAGGATGGTTGGGGTGAGCAGCCCCCTCTTTCAGCAGTCCTTCAAGTCTGATCTCTCTCTACATCCTCTCTTCTTCCTTTTTTGTCCATCTCCTTTTTTTCTAGCCTCATACACACACATAACTTGAGGAATGTCTTGAGTGTGTGGCAAAACTGGATTGCGAGTGGTGGCTGGACAGCTGAACACTGTACTCCTGAGCAGCATCTGAAGCCGCACACATGTGCACTCACACACACAACTATCTTTATTTGGACTCCCCATGGACTTAAATAGGGAAAATGTGCTTATTTATTTATTTTATTTCATTAATGAATAATAAAGGATACTTTGCCCCATAATTCACCATCATACAAACTCTTTTGTGGTTCCAAACCATTATAAGTTTCTTTTTCTTTTGAACACAAAAGTAGATATTTTGAAGAATGTTGGATACAGATAGCCACCGACTTCCATGAAAGAAAAAAACAAAACAAAACCATAGATAGCAATGATTAACCAACATTCTTCAAAGTATCTTCTTGTTTTGTTCAACATAAGAAAGAAACTAAAACAGGTTTGGGACAGATGGACTGGGAGTAAATGGCACTGTTAAAACCATTGGAAGAACTATTGCTTTAACAAAACGCTGAACAAAATTCCCTCACACTTACCCAATTGTTTTATGTTATTTTATTTCTCAACAGATGTCTACAAAATAATCAGCAAAAAAAGCCATGCATGCTTTTCTTTAGAATTCAAAAATTGTGTAGCGGAAACTTTATAGTGTTAACCATGATTTGAGATGAATATTCACCCACTTAAATGTGCTGATATAATAATACAATATACTGTTATAATGAACATGAATTGCAGTGTAATCATGGGCATGTTATGAAAATACTGGGATTATTTATTATCTAAACTTTAAGAAGAATATTAAGACTGTATTGACAGTGATCTTACACTGTAAAAAATGCTAGGTTCCACCCAATCGATTTGTGTTGGGACAACATAAAGGAATTAGATGAACTTGTTAATTTTTTTACCAATTTAAGTAGGTTGAACATAAAACTATTAAGTTGTCGCCCAAAATGCTCAAGAATTGTGTTGATTCAGCCTATTTAAATAAGTAGGTTGAACAAACAGCAAATGCATTTTTATTGTGCATCATAGCACCAAGTGCTTGAGGACATAATAGTATATATTTATTTTCAAACAAAAGTAAACAAACTGATATTGAGATATTGACTTAAAATTTTCTGATTCTATATAGGCCTACCCTATTTGAAAACACTACAAATTTAAGTGAATTGAACATAAAAATATTAAGTTGTCCCCCAAAAAGCTCAAGATTTGTTTTAAATAATTAGTTTGAACAAACACCAAACTTCTTCTTTTTTTTAGGGTGGACATAATAGTATATATTTATTTTCAAACAAAACTAAACAAAAAAAAAAAGTGAATCTGGCCTACAGAATGCCGGAGATATTGAATGAAACTTTTCAGATTCTTTATAGGCCTTCACTGGAAAAAAAAATTATGTCTGCAAAATTGTTGCAAACAATTTATGTGTGTTGAATTTAACCAAAGAAATTAAATTTAGTAAACTTAATTTGTCTGTTTAAATTCAGCCCAAATAAATTGTTTACAACCATTTAACCTAAAAAAAAAGTAATTCCAAGGAATCCTCTTTGAATCATTAATTTTTTCAGTGTATGTTATACAAAAACGCTACAGTAAGTCTTCATTTGGTAACACATTATTTGAAATAATCTAATAATAAAAATACCTGTGAAATCCTAGGTGAAGTTAATTTTTTAATTTCTTAGTATAATATCCCATTGAAATCAAAAGTTGTAACTGCTTAATTTAATAAAGCTAACAATTAATAAAGCTCAATTGTATGGCTTAAACATTACATCTGAAACAAATGTAAGCTATTCCTCATTGCTGATGTGCATACTAATGAGACCTTATTGTAAAGTATTACCTATATTGTAATTTATGATACACTGAAAAAAAATGATTCATTGGATTTACAGATTACCTTACAGAAGGTAAGTGGTTGTGGACAACTTTTATGAGCTGAATTTAAACAGATTAAGTTGAAAATGTCTAAATTGAATTTGTTTGTTTAAATTTAGCCCATGTAAATTACTTGAAACTACTTAAACTTATAAAATAATTTAGTAAATCTAACAAATCGTTTTTTTCAGTGTGTTTTTCTTTTGAGAATTTGCTTAATCTAAACTTGTATCTACATAGAAGCAACACACACACATTATTTTTGTTGTTATACAGTACAGTTATACACACTGAAAAAAACGCTGGGTTCCACCCAATGCCTTTATGTTGTCCCAACACAAATAGATTAAGTTATCTTAATTGATTTTGCAAATTTAAGTGGATTGAACATAAATTAATGATGTTGTCCCTCCAAAAAAACACAAGATTCATGTTGAATCAGCTCATTTTAAATAAGCAGGTTGAACAATCAGCAAAAATAATTTTTGGAGTGCAGTAAAGTAGCTTTTGCAGCTTATGTCAATATCAAGATAATGCCACATATTATGATAAAAAGCTTCAGCAATTATCACAACAAAATTTGATCCGTCATATTTTAGACAGGCCGGGTAACTGTGCTCCACACCACAAGTGTGCACTCAACAACTGCTCCTGTGAGACATCTAAATGTGGCCATTTTTCATGACGGCTAATGGAGACGGGGCGAGTGAATCAAGATAACTGTTTACACTGCAAGCTACGACGACCACGACAATGAAAACAACAACAAAAACAGAACGAGTGAGGGCAAGAGTGTGCGAAGAGCTCAGTTAGAGCGATGGTGGCACACGCAAAGGCCACTAATAATCTCATTCTTCCTATTTTCCTTGCTCTAAGTGGTGCTTTACAATAAATGAAAGCACTTTTTCTGGTGACACGTTTCCATTCTTATAGTGCACCAGCAAGCATTAAAAAAAAGCACTGATAACAGAAACCTTGAAGTCTTACTGTCGACTGGCCTTAACATTTCACACAGGTGCTGCAGATAAATGGGACTGATGTCTGGTTATTATAACACGCGTAGCTTGTGATGGTATGTTGTTAAATTAAAGGGAAGACAAAGAGGAGCACAAGAAAAACAGACAAAGAACACAGTGCTTGAGATGTGCGCAATGTATAGATGAAGATATGCCACTAACAGACCTGGTATTGATTATATGATACACTTACACAATCGCTGCCTTGCACAATGGAACAAGGCCATTAAGCAATGTGAACAATACAAAGCTAATCCACTAGACTAGACACAGTCTGAGGTGTCTGACAGAACTTCACCACTAAAGCGCAGATATACTGTATGATTAATGTGTGCTATCATTATTATTATTATTTTGTAATGCTTTACTACAATTAAACTCTCTTAACGCTAATGCAAGTTGATATTTTCCTGGTGTCAATAAAATATTAAAACATACTATTTTCTAACTAACTAAGTAACTAAGTAACTAACTAACTAACTAACTAACTAGCTGGCTAACTAACTAACTAACTAAATAAATAAATACATACATACATAAATAAATAAAGCAATGCAAAATAAAATAAAATAAAATAAAATAAAATAAAATTAAATTAAATAAAAGCAAAGCAAAGCAAAGCAAAGCAAAGCAAAGCAAAGCAAAGCAAAACATAAAATAAAAAAATTAAAAACAAAATAAAATAAAATAAAAAAATAAAATAAAATAAAATAAAATAAAATAAAATAAAATAAAATAAAATAAAATAAAATAAAATGAAATAAAAGCAAAGCAAAGCAAAGCAAAGCAAAGCAAAGCAAAACATAAAAGAAAAAAAAAAAAAAATAAATAAATAAAATAAAATAAAATAAAATAAAACAAAACAAAACAAAACAAAACAAAACAAAACAAAACAAAACAAAATAAAATAAAATAAAATAAAATAAAATAAAATAAAATAAAATAAACAAAATGCCATTGATTCAAAATGCAATTTAGGTACATTTTTGTTGCAATTAAAAAAAAATGTGTGCTGCTTTTCTAAACGGGAGAAGGTTCATCTACAATAAAACAAATGTAAGATATTTGATATGCAAGAGAGAATAAATGTGTTTGCGTGTCTTATAAAAGCGTTATAATAATGAGGGTGTCACTTTGAAATGACTCTCACTCACTCCATTCCGGATGTCAAGGCATACCATATTCAGCTGAGATTTCTAAATATTAATGATTTATGCTTTATTTGCATACAAACCTAATGCCAAGCCACTTCAGATAATCATATTTTGCCCTGAATTAAATTTTCAGAGGGATTTTTGCTTCATCTATGCCCAGCCCCAAGGAATCGTATACAAAATGTGTTTCACTCAATTTTAGACAACAGACCCAAGCACAAAAAAAGCCCAAGATCAAATAAATCTGCCAGCATGATATTTTATATCTATTTGGGATTCAAACAAACAAAAAAACAAAAACATAAGCTTTAGTCTTTGTGACATTTGTATCTCTTTCTGTAAAATTCAAGATATGAATAATGTTGGTGAGGTGTGAACTGTGATGATCTGTAGTAATGTAGTAGCCAACAAAGGCTCATTCTGAAAACGTAGCCCTATATACATTTCTGGAGATCGCGATTATGTG